>NC_049218.1:26211287-26451287 GCF_013347855.1 Anguilla anguilla | reverse complement strand
AGATTTAAAAGCTGGCCGGACAAAAGCCAGCCCTGTCCAAGGCCGAGGCGTGTCTCCGTGCTGGAGCGACACACAGTCAGGACGTTTAAAATAAAAAAAGAATAAAAAAACGGCCACTTGTCCATATGAATTATTGATAGTTTGCTGTGATGAGACCCTCAGCATACAATGTCTGTATTATACTCACACCCCCCCCCCACCCCCCTCCCAAAAGGCAAAATTTGATTTCCAACATACACTGCCAGTATGTTATGGCCTTGCTGAAGTGACTGTATAAAATCATAGTTTGAAAGCATTATTCTGGTCTGTCTGGCAATTAAACATGCTCATGTGTGGCTTTCTGGGGAACGCAGCCAGAATCCCGTCGGCACCAGTCCCAGCCTTGCTTCATTGTTAGAGCATCTCTCTTTGTCTGTGCTAGTGAACTTTATTGGGATGGAATGCAGTACAATGTATCGGGCCTAACTTTAACTTTCCATTAACGTTCTGTGCCGTCTCCACGTTTGGGAGCCCGCTGTCTCTGCAAAACCACACTCCCAGATCTACTCAAGATGCTGCTGTGAACTTATTAGCCCATTAATCACCAGGCGCGCTAAAAATAAACTCCACGGTACACCATGATGTCTGGAGTCAGTCGATTAGCTTTAGCCGTTCAGGGTTTTCAAAAAAGCAAGTGCCCTGTTTTTATTCTCTATTTAACACCATTTTTTCCCCTTTTAATTTCGGGACGTGCCTCATCCTCCGTCAGTTTGGAAGGGCGCAGCCGAGAAATCGCCGTTAGACTAGCACAGGGCTGGCAGAACTCCAGCCCTGGGGGGCCGTAGTGACCGCTGGTTTTCGGTTTTCGAGTGCTGAATGTAAGTCATTGATTGGCTGAAGAGTCCACAAGCCTTGTTCTCATGGCCTTAATTGGCTGCTGGTTGAACGGAAACCACCGATGCCCGCAGACACTGTGGTCCTCCAGGGCTGGAGTTTGGCCAGAGTATAAACCATGCAAGGCTGGCACAGGTACACTGCTCACCTGATCTACCAGAGCTTGTGGCTGGTGAGCTACAGTATGAGAGACAATCTTGCTTCCTTAGTACTGCTAAAATAACTAGTATTCTTCTATTTTTGTCTTCAGATTGTTTCATTTCTCAATCTGCATTGCATGAATAAGTCTTTTTTTAATGATTGAAGTACAGTGGACTCTAGAGTTGTTTGCACCCTTGGTAAAGCAAACACACTATGAAAACATTTTGTTTGTCAGCTTGATCTCGCATTTTAAATTTGAGAGAAGTCTAACCTTTATTTGAAGTATAATTAAAATTAATAACAAATTCTTAATCAGGAAACATCTTCTAAAAAATGTCTGTTTCACAATTATTGGCACAATACTTGTTCTTTAGAACTAAATCGAATAGATTACTTGTGTTATCATTTTTGCAAGCTAAGTGCTTTGATTGATAATATTAGAAACTTTTGTGCATAAGCCCAGTGCTGCATGGTCACTCTATGCATTCTGAACTGACTGTACACTATTACCTTTAAAGGCTAATTTGGTCATGTTAATGTAAATGGTATTTGTGCTGCATTACTGAAAGGCATTAAACAGAATACAGGCAAAATAGATCATATTTTGAAATATTCATTCTGTTGCTGTTGTATCACTAGACAGAATGTGGGTCCAGCATTTGAAAAGAACCAACTCTCATTATAACTTCATGTCTGACTAACAACAGCAGTAATTAATCAGTCTCCACACGGATAAGTCCTGCGGGTTTTTGAGATAAAGGCTCAGAATTCTGTCCAAGAAAAAGAGAAGCGGGTTGTCGTTTCTTGCCACGGCCCATTCGTTGTTTATTAATCTGAGAAAAATGTTTCACCATGGAAACAAGAAATTCCTAATTCTAGTTATTTGCAAACTGTGCTGTTGTCTCTCACTTATTTATCTGTTTAATACACTGTTCAGAAAAAATACTGTAACTATTTATGCTGCAGACCATCTTTTCCAGAAATACAGTATGGTCAAGTGTGCGTGTGTGTGTGTGTGTGTATGTGCATGTGTGTGTGTGTGCGTGTGTGTGCGTGTGTGTGTGTGTGAGAGAGAGTGTGTATGTGTGAGTGTGTGTGTTTACACAGCAGCCTTAACAGTTATTTTTCTCCTATCGCATGAATCATGGGGCCGCTTGGCAGGGAAGTCACTGTGCAATTATCCTCTTTCTTATCTTCCTGTCTTTCTCATCTGCTTCTCGAATTGCTCCGTGCGGATGGTTGTGAGGCAAAAGATCCCATAACACGCTTATCACAACTGCACATTTTCCTGTATGGAATATCCCACTAATGAATAAAAAAAATAAAAGGTTTTCGGTTGGCACCACGTTTTAAAGACATTTTCTCTTGGAGATGTTTTGGTGATTTAGCGTCTGTCGTGGCGTTTCTCTTCTGAGATGAAGCTGATGAGGTCATGCCAAGCTGAATTTATGGCTCTGGCAGGCGAATCAAAGGGAAAATATTAACGGCTGATGACAGGAAGCCTTCTGCACGTTATCGAGTGTTTTCTCCTTTATATTTTTCTGTTCCTCTTCGGGGGACTGGACACTGGGAAAGCATTTTAAATGCTGATGATTCGGAAAAACAGCACCTACGAGGAGTCTAAACTCTGAACCTGTGACCAGACCTTCATAAAAAACAGTGCACAAACACGACGGAATCAAAATACAACACAATAGACTGAAAATGGTTTGGGCATTACCTGATGCTAGACTGTAGATAGCTTATGTACAATTATGTGCATTTTAATTCTATTGCATTTGTAATGATAATGTGCCATTATTAGCGTCTTTTTTAGCATTTATTCCTGGCTCATTTGTAACCACCATTTAAACCATTGTGTTAAAGAGGACTGCCAAGAAGAGGTAGCCTATGACCAGGCAACGAATATGTATGTTTTTGCACAGTAACAGTCTTTCGATTCAGTCTCAGATAAGAACCTTAAAATGTGTTTTCTATGAGTGAAATTAAAGTAAAAGCTCAAAAAGTTAAATTCAGACCAACATGTGCAATGTTTATGCTGTCATTAAAGGGGCAGTTCACCTATAATGTTTTTCATAGTACTTCAGTTTCAGCTAGTGCTAGGGTTAGAGAATTAGGGTCCAGCTAGGGTTAGGGTTAGGGAAACAGTAAGTCTGGGGGTTGAGGCAAGTTTTTCATCAATGGTTTTCTTCTGTTTTCAAAAATACCTTTGGCTTCAATTAGGGTTTAGGGCTCAAATTAGGGTTCAGCTAGGGTTAGGGTTAGTTTTTGGTATACAAAAACTGTCTGGGTTTTTGATTGACCCAGACAGTTTTTCTATACCATGAAGGATATGTTAGATATTTAGTAAAGTATACCTGCTTTATAGAGGCTGGTATAGGGGGATATGATGGTTGTAAGGAAAAGTTACTCCAAAGCACCTGGCATGGCAATGTTGTGCCTCCAGTTATGTGTGTACTCATACACACGCACAAACCACAAAATGCTGTCCAAATACTTATGGACTGCACTACAGTAGTAGTAGTAGTAGTAGAAGTAGATAGTCGTAGTAATAGTAGGAGGAGTAGTTGTCGTCATGGTAGTCTTATTAGTAGTAGTAGTAGGCATAGTAGTAGTAATTTGCCTGAAGAACACCTTTATCCAAGATTGTTTATAAAGCAGACATTTTGCCTGGAAAATGGAATAGAAGCGATACACCTGGGAACTGATGTTTTCAGTCTTTTATTCAATATTACCACTTTATTCAATGGCAGGTGGTTGGGGGATCGGGTCTCAGTGGGTCTCAGTAGGTTTGATTTTTTCGTAGTTTTACAGATCTTGAATAGGTCTTAAGTACACCGTGGTCAGGCCCGCACACAGCCGAAACCATGCCATTGGCTGCTCGGTTAGCCTGACAACGCAGTATCATGAGGGTTTAATATGGGGACTGCTCATTGGCGGTTCACCCTGTAGATAGTTTCATCTCTGACATCACAATCACAACAACAATTCAAACAAAAGCATAAGGAAATTGGTGTCAAAGTGCTCCACATCAGCAGTCATGTTGCTTTGCTTTTAGTTGGACAAATCCTTTGTTGACTCACTACATGTATATATGTTGCTAGTTTTATGGAACGGTGGGTCAGCACAGAGATAGCTACTTTTGGGCCGTAAATTGCTTCCAGGACTAAAGGCGCTACATGCTGACTCACTGCCCCGGGCAATGCAGCTTTCTGTGGGAAATGCCAGATTCCTTTGCAGGAGGATGAGATTACTTTCCAGTGCAGAATCTCAAAGGTGATCCATGACCAAAGAGACAAGACACCACTAATGTTAAAGATGAACGGCCACGAAGCATAAGTTTTTGAAACGACTGGTATGTATGATGACAGTTAAGACTCGAAACAAGGACTTTATGCTGTTTGCTCCAAATTCACATGACAACCTGGTGAAAGGTGGTTTCAAATCGATTACGACATTGATTCAAGAACACAAAAGTGCAAATGTGATACAGCCCACATCTTAAACATTAAAAACCCATTTTAAACTCCAGGAACAGAAGACCTATTGTTTATAACCCTAAAACAATATGCTTTCCATCTACTGAAAGTTTAGAAAATGTGGAACTTTTCAGAAATATACCATACCTAGCTTTACCATGATTGGGTTATGTGCCCTGA
Source organism: Anguilla anguilla (assembly GCF_013347855.1). Lineage (NCBI taxonomy): Eukaryota > Metazoa > Chordata > Actinopteri > Anguilliformes > Anguillidae > Anguilla > Anguilla anguilla. Next base: position 26,446,614 of record NC_049218.1, on the reverse strand, counting down.
CTGTAATAACAACACATTTATCAGATTTTCTTTTGGATACCGTTACCCAGACAGAATCTGGCCAAACCCACAAAATGGTGTTTCAGTAACGCTATGAACCTTACGTAGCATTCTTATTCTTTTCATATACTTGTATTTAACAGACTCAGAAACAATATTCAGCACAGTATTCAAAACTACTGTACACTTGAGAGGTTACTTTTGGTTATTATTTAATGCTTCAAATCATTTAACATAATTCTGTGTACAGAATTTTTAACTGCTTTGAAATAGAGATTCCATCGGTGAAGATAAGCATGCTGTGTATCATATTAGCGACTCATCATACTTTTATTTATTCAATGCTAGAGTGTTTTATTTATTTATTTATTTGTGTGTGTGTGCGTGTATGCATGTATGTATTGCTAATTCTGTAAAGACTGCATGCAGATTCACGATTCATTCCATCGGCATAGTTGGGGGGGCGGGCAGTGGTGAGGTTGGGGATATGCAGATTATAGTGAGCCAAACCTCACAACTTGAAGTGCCGGTGAACCTCCCTGTTTCGTGGATGTCAGATAAAACCTTTTCCCTCTGGTTGAACCCTCCGTAGACGTGAAATGGGTCACTCCACAGAGAGCGCGCGAGTCCACTGACAGACATCATACACCCCAATGCATCACTCTCTTCTGTAACAGTGTCAGTCCTCGGGAGTTTCGCTGAAGGGAAAGTATCCCTGTTAAGAGGAGGAGAGCGAAAAAGAGAAAAAGATATTTAATACTGTGGAAGCTCACTCACGTGAAAGACTATCTGATCAGGTTGCATGCATTCCCGTCTCAAAAAACCCTCTGCTAGTCAACAGAGCAATGTTGCTATTGTGTACAATAGTACCTTAGAGGCATCATGCTAAGCTAACCCTCGACCAGACACCGGTTCATCAAAGGATTATCTTGGGCGTAGCTAAAGACAGGAAGCTCGAACGCACGTGTCTTTTTCGGACGTGCAGAGCAATCAGTGTACCTGGGAAAAACCTCCACCTCCTTGAACAAAGGGAAATCACCAGCTATGTTTTCACTGGCATGAGTTTGTATGTAACTTTACAGTACTAGTTAACATTTTTAATGTGGTTAATGTAAACGAACATCGTCACCATTAAAAAAAAAAAAAAATTACTCAATTTATGAAAATGATCTATGACCTATGCTTACAGTTTGGAAAATAAGAGAAAAGCATAAGTGGTACACATGTGCATTATGGCTAATAGAACAAGTTCATATGTGCACAAAATGTATGCCACACCACTCAGCATAAAATTAACCATTATGTGTGGGCAATTAATTCATTTGGTGCTGACAAAATGCATGGGCCTTGCTTTGATCATATGATATAGACTCTTTCTGAGAAACAGTCATTTGATAACACCTATGCTTTAGGTCATATGTCACTTTTTCTGAGAAACAGTCATTTGAAAACAAGTATGTTTTAGATAATATGATATCACTTTTTTTGAGAAACAGTAGTTTGAAAACATCTATCTGGCTTGCACACAAGTTAGAGGAATAGATTGTTGCACTTCAAGGTAATGTTGTCGCAGGATTCTAATTAAAACATCGGCACTGGATCTGTGAGGTTTCAGCAATAAATTTTACCCCAGCCTAGCCCTCAGGAAGAGGAACTCAGCTTCTGGAATGTCCACACCCAACCTTCAAATAATCTGTCCAACCGCAGAACAAAAGGAGATAATCTTGCAGGAGTATATTTCTCTGGTCTTTCAATCACATGACCAGTGAAGTGCATAAATCTCACCAGGCATTAAGAAGAGGAGACGGAGCCCACGCTGAGAGGCTATGGCTATCAAACTGTGTGGAGCACTGCAGCTTCCTCCCTGCTTTCTAGAGCGTCTGCCCAAATATTACATTTCTTGGACAATAAATCTATCCAGAGGTACCTCCAGAATGTGATAAACATGGGACCATTAAAAATAAGGAGGATTTTTTGGCATGGCCACACAGGCAGCCGGCAGGAAAATGACCATCTTCAGGAGTTATAAATAATTCAAGTGCAGAGGCGCAGAGGGGAGATTTCAGGAAGAAAGGTCTTTTGAAAGATGTATTTGGAAGTAAAATTGCATCCCTTTCTGTGATGTGTGCCAAGGACTCTCTGTGGTCGACCAGGCAGATTCAACTCTCTCCTTTTCGTGCTAAGCATGCTTTTTTTCTGTCAGATGGTGCTCCTAAAAAAATGTGCTTTACTGTTATCTATAATTTTTTTAACAGCTCAAGTAGCTCATAAAAGTTATGATTTTAAATTCCTCTTTTTCGAATGTTAAGGATTTATACAGTTGGAATTAAAGCATTTGGGGGAGAAAAGCACAATGAAGTGTATAAAATTTTAAAACAATTTTGCCAAGACATCCATCCAGCTATATTAAATGATAGCACTAACTTACTGACTATCTACACATTATATGCAGTCACCATCACACACCTAGGTCATATAATTAAACAAAAATGTCTACATCTTCCATGAATATATGTATGTGCAAACTAAAATGTGGCAAGATTTTCACTGTTGTGATTCACATTTTCTTTATGTGCAAGCTACTTGACGTTAGCTAGGTTCTCTGGCTGGTAAGCCAAAGTTAGAAAATTCATACCTTGTCAGGACTGTATACATCTTGGTTACACTCTTGACGTACTTCCATCCCATCGCCACTTGTTCAGAATTCCATTATTGGCACCATCATATTTGATAAATAAATTGATAAATAAATAAATCAATAAAAATGGGTCTTGCATGTGCCTGCAGGTGGCAGATGGCTTTGACAAGTCCACTACTGTACCTCCATTTCCTGGGTAAACGGTTCAGCACAGAGAGGAGAGAGGGAGAGGGGGATGGCCGTGGGAGGGCGACGCTGGCAGAGGAGAGGCCGATGGCTGAAAGAGCAGTCGCTGGTCACTGCCTCACATCTGATCCAGATCCCAAGGCCCCTCTCTCATTAACTGTGAGGGACAAACGAAAGCCCTCCGGACCCCAGCCCGGGTCAGCTTCCTGTTTACTCTCTCACCTCCAGCAGACCTGACAGCATCACTGCCTGCCTCAGAAACCCCCCCTCAGAGGCCTGTTTGTCAGCTCATTACATTCTGTTCAGAACCATCTCCCAGGAGAAACATGCTCCCACCACAAATCAGGCCTTCCCAATCTCGACAGATCAGAAAGTTACACTTTCCACAAAAGGAAGAAATACATTTTTTTTCCTTCACCCCAGATAGAACAGTTTCAGTTTTAATACAAGAGGTCAAGTTCACTTCCATAACATTTTCACACTACTTTTTTTAAATGTTTATTTGATTATGTGACATCACGCTGCAGGACTCTGATTCCAGCCTCAAAAACCAGAGGCCTCTTTTCCCTCAGTCACGCTAGTAAAATTCCAGCCGGTCACTTGACTGGGAGACATAAACACGCGCTGCGCAGAAGGGCGTCTGCTGGGAGAATGAGCGACGTGACGTAATTGGTTTAATGGAGGGGCGAGGCTGGCACGGGGACAGGCCTGCCGATCGGCGCTGATCCGGGCCGCCAGCGTGTGGGGTCCGCTCCAGACAGAGCAAGGCCGATGATGAGGGGGTTGGGAGCTGACGCAGACAAGGCCGCCGCGCGGACAGGTGTGGGCGGGCGGGCGCTTCTGCAGACAGCCTTGCCCTGGTGACGATAACAACCCAGAGCTGTGCTCCACGGTGAGAAGAACAGGGGAGCAGAACGTCACCTGGGTAACGCTGGGAACTGGGACAGAGACGCGCTGTGTGTGGCGGGCGGTGACTGAGGGAGCGGGAGGATCTAAGCGCTTGGCTAGCAGCGGCCATTCCATCACTCTGTGAGGAAGCCAGGGGCTGGACCTCCAGTGCCACCCTGTGCACACCAGCATGGTAAAAAACAATTAAGCCTAATCAAACTGGGGAAGAACTGTTTAAACTGCTGCTGGAGGCTAGCAAATGCACTGCACTAACCCCCTTCCATAGCAACTGACCCACACACTGCACTAACCCCCTCCCATAGCAACTGACCCACACACTGCACTAACCCCCTCCCATAGCAACTGACCCACACACTGCACTAACCCCCTCCCATAGCAACTGACCCACACACTGCACTAACCCCCTCCCATAGCAACTGACCCACACACTGCACTAACCCCCTCCCTATAGCAACTGACCCACACACTGCACTATCCCCCTCCCATAGCTACTAACCCCCTCTCATAGCAACTGACCCACACACTGCACTAACCCCCTCCCATAGCTACTAACCCCCTCTCATAGCAACTGACCCACACACTGTACTAACCCCCTCTCATAGCAACTGACCCACACACTGCACTAACCCCCTCTCATAGCAACTGACCCACACACTGCACTAACCCCCTCCCATAGCAACTGACCCACACACTGCACTAACCCCCTCCCATAGCTACTAACCCCCTCTCATAGCAACTGACCCACACACTGTACTAACCCCCTCCGATAGCAACTGACTTACACAATGCACTAACCCCCTCCCATAGTAATTGACTTACACACTGCACTAACCCCTTCCTATAGCAACTGACCCACACACTGCACTAACCCCCTCCCATAGCAACTGACCCACACACTGCACTAACCCCCTCCCATAGCTACTAACCCCCTCTCATAGCAACTGACCCACACACTGTACTAACCCCCTCTCATAGCAACTGACCGAAAAACTGTACTAACCTCCTTCCATAGCAACTGACCCATTCTGTACTAATCCCCTCGCATAGCAACTGACACTGTACTAATCCCCTCTCATAGCAACTGACCCACACACTGAACTAATCCCCTCACATAACAACTGAACCAGCCACTGTATTAATCCCTCCCACAGCAACTGACCCACACACTACACTATCCCTCTCCCATAGCAACTGACCCACACACTGCACTAACCCCCTCCCATAGCAACTGACCCACACACTATACTAAAGAAGGGGAACAAACACAATCCCTTTTCAAGGCACTTCGATCACCCCCCCACCCCCCCAAAAAAAAACCTTGTTTTTTTTTTTTTGGGGGGGGGGGGTTTTGCCTTAAATACCTTTTAAAATCTGCAGTGCTATTCTTATACTAAGCAAGCATGGACAACAAGCATATCTGTAAAACACAAAATAAGTTACCTGGGGTTAGTAGGTCATAAAACATAATGTTAAAAAAAATTATTTTAATTAGAAGGCAAGAAAACAACTGTGTCGAAAATGACACACCCAGCAGAAAGCAATTTTCATGCAGAAAATTACAGCATGCAAAAGCTGTAAGTAGTTTATTACTCGAACGGAATGCTTTTTTCATCAGAGCGGTTATTGTTTAATATATTGTTCCGCGCTCGTAGTCTCATCATGAGAGGTAATCACTGTGCATTTAAGATGTAATTGGTGGTGTTTATTTTTTGTTGGTTGTTGATTTATAGAAGGCCCCATGCCTGCTGATCAACCAGCACTTCAGCGTATGGTAAACACAGTCACAAATAGCAAGCTGCCAGCCAGGAAACTCCTTCAAATGTTTGAAGCTGGGACACGTTTCCCAGTCAGAGCAAAATATAAAATAGACCTTTTGATGTTGTAATCAATTGCATATTCCTCAGACTAATAAGAAAGTAATTGTCCTAAATACGCATTCGATTTCTGGCTAAAATGAATAGTCCATAAGTAAGATGGTTATAAGGAAAGCCAACGCAGCTATAGCTACAGCTACCACTGTGCATCACTCCCAGAATTCCACACATAACGGCACCCCCAAATCCATCCACGATGTCCCCACTGGAATGCTGAACTGTATCAAATCAAAGTATGCACACGCACACACACACACACACACACATACAGGCATGCACACACACGCACGCACACACACACATATGCATGCATGCGCACACACACACACGCACATGCACACACATCCACACACACACGCACACACACATACACACACACACAAACACAGAGAGAGAGAGAGAGAGAGAGAGAGAGAGAGAGAGAGAGAGAGAGAGAGAGAGAGAATGATAATTGCGTTGGCTGGCTGTTTGCGAGTTTCCACTGAACCCGCTCTGCAGTGGATGGGAGTGGAGGACAGGCAGACCGCTGTCTCTGTGGGGAGAGCGCTCTGGTGCCAGGGCGCAGCCGAGGCGGGCGACGCGCATCGCGGCGAGCGCGCCAGACAGACAAGCGGCCGCAGGAATGAGCCCCGGCAACCCCTTGCCCCGGCCCAGTGACATTGTGTCTGCGCGTTTGTTCTGCTCGCTCTGTGATCTACAAAGGGCCTGATCTGACAGCTACGGCGCAGTGTTTTATGGGCCGCGATCAGCTAGCGTGAGCCCCACTGTGGGGAATGCTCTCTGCGCGAGTCGGGCTGGCTCTGCTGATCCCTGTTTGTGATTTCCCCCGATGCTGCATCCCCAGCTCACAACGGACGCAGGAATTAAAACGATGCTTTTATTTCACTTGAATCACGACTAAGTCGGCTGACGCAACGTTGCAAGTCTGTCTACCAGAACCCTCAGCCTGAAGGTTTAATTTTTTAATTTTATTTTGACACTGTCAACTGACAATGTCTTGTACATTCAACAGATAGGGGTGTGTACCTTAGGGACACAAATCTTCAGGGTTTGAATCCCGTGTGGGACTCAGTGAAAGAGGGTTTACCTGGGTGTGGTTGTGTTGGGACAGCAGCTGAGCCTAGTTGTGTAAATGTCCCAGCTCTACATTGCATGAAGTAAACTTGTGTTTTTGCAGCAAGCTCCCATTTTGATGACGGGAAGTTAAAGACCTGATCATTACGTAGTCCCAATATTACTGAAGCTTGGAGAGCCCAGCCCAGCCCAGACATGGTACACGTCCAGTCCTGCAGACGTTTTGGACCCGAACAGAGAGACCAAAGAGTCGTTCCGCTGCTCCGCCTAGTCTGCAGCTGGTCCACCCGGCTATGCTCTGGAAACCATGTTCAGGATCCTGGACTTCCCCCACCTTTGAGTCAAAAGGGAAGGACTGAACGAGATCCAATGGTTTCTGGTGCACGGGCCCCAGGAAAAACCGCCGTGGAACCGTTTATACGCCTCTGAGGTAAGGGGTTACGTCAGCCGGCGCAACTTCACGCAGCCTGACTGCTCAGGGTGGCGTGATGTCGGGCATGTCAGTCTCGGTTTGAGCAAAGGCGACTGAACTCTGAGAGGCCGCAGCGATGCAGTCAGAGAGGGCCGCAGTCAGAGAGGGCCACAGCGATGCAGTCAGAGAGGGCCGCAGTCAGAGAGGGCCGCAGCGATGCAGTCAGAGAGGGCCGCAGTCAGAGAGGGCCGCAGCGATGCAGTCAGAGAGGGCCGCAGTCAGAGGGGCCGCAGCGATGCAGTCAGAGAGGGCCGCAGCGATGCAGTCAGAGAGGGCCGCAGTCAGAGGGGCCGCAGCGATGCAGTCAGAGAGGGCCGCAGTCAGAGAGGGCCGCAGCGATGCAGTCAGAGAGGGCCGCAGTCAGAGGGGCCGCAGCGATGCAGTCAGAGAGGGCCGCAGCGATGCAGTCAGAGAGGGCCGCAGTCAGAGGGGCCGCAGCGATGCAGTCAGAGAGGGCCGCAGTCAGAGAGGGCGCAGCAATGCAGTCAGAGAGGGCCGCAGCGATGCAGTCAGAGAGGCCCCAGCGATGCAGTCAGAGAGGCCGCAGCGATGCAGTCAGAGAGGGCCGCAGCGATGCAGTCAGAGAGGGCCGCAGTCAGAGGGGCCGCAGCGATGCAGTCAGAGAGGGCCGCAGTCAGAGAGGGCGCAGCAATGCAGTCAGCGAGGGCCGCAGCGATGCAGTCAGAGAGGGCCGCAGCGATGCAGTCAGAGAGGCTGCAGCGATGCAGTCAGAGAGGCTGCAGCGATGCAGTCAGAGAGGGCCGCAGTCAGAGAGGGCTGCAGCGATGCAGTCAGAGAGGGCCGCAGCGATGCAGTCAGAGAGGGCGCAGCGATGCAGTCAGAGAGGGCCGCAGTCAGAGAGGGCGCAGCGATGCAGTCAGAGAGGGCTGCTGCGATGCAGTCAGAGAGGGCGCAGCGATGCAGTCAGAGAGGGCGCAGCGATGCAGTCAGAGAGGGCCGCAGCGATGCAGTCAGAGAGGGCGCAGCGATGCAGTCAGAGAGGGCCGCAGCGATGCAGTCAGAGAGGGCGCAGAGATGCAGTTTGAGAGGGAACAGCGATGCAGTCAGAGAGGGCCGCAGCGATGCAGTCAGAGAGGGCCGCAGCGATGCAGTTAGAGAGGGCCGCAGTCAGAGAGGGCCGCAGTGATGCAGTCAGAGAGGGCCGCAGTCAGAGAGGGCCGCAGCGATGCAGTCAGAGAGGGCCGCAGTCAGAGGGGCCGCAGCGATGCAGTCAGAGAGGGCTGCAGCGATGCAGTCAGAGAGGGCCGCAGTCAGAGGGGCCGCAGCGATGCAGTCAGAGAGGGCCGCAGTCAGAGAGGGCCGCAGCGATGCAGTCAGAGAGGGCCGCGGTCAGAGGGGCCGCAGCGATGCAGTCAGAGAGGGCCGCAGCGATGCAGTCAGAGAGGGCCGCAGTCAGAGGGGCCGCAGCGATGCAGTCAGAGAGGGCCGCAATCAGAGAGGGCGCAGCAATGCAGTCAGAGAGGGCCGCAGCGATGCAGTCAGAGAGGGCCGCAGCGATGCAGTCAGAGAGGCCGCAGCGATGCAGTCAGAGAGGGCCGCAGCGATGCAGTCAGAGAGGGCCACAGTCAGAGGGGCCGCAGCGATGCAGTCAGAGAGGGCCGCAGTCAGAGAGGGCGCAGCAATGCAGTCAGAGAGGGCCGCAGCGATGCAGTCAGAGAGGGCCGCAGCGATGCAGTCAGAGAGGCTGCAGCGATGCAGTCAGAGAGGCTGCAGCGATGCAGTCAGAGAGGGCCGCAGTCAGAGAGGGCTGCAGCGATGCAGTCAGAGAGGGCCGCAGCGATGCAGTCAGAGAGGGCGCAGCGATGCAGTCAGAGAGGGCCGCAGTCAGAGAGGGCGCAGCGATGCAGTCAGAGAGGGCTGCTGCGATGCAGTCAGAGAGGGCGCAGCGATGCAGTCAGAGAGGGCGCAGCGATGCAGTCAGAGAGGGCCGCAGCGATGCAGTCAGAGAGGGCGCAGCGATGCAGTCAGAGAGGGCGCAGCGATGCAGTCAGAGAGGGCCGCAGCGATGCAGTCAGAGAGGGCGCAGAGATGCAGTTTGAGAGGGAACAGCGATGCAGTCAGAGAGGGCCGCAGCGATGCAGTCAGAGAGGGCCGCAGCGATGCAGTCAGAGAGGGCGCAGCGATGCAGTCAGAGAGGGCCGCAGCGATGCAGTCAGAGAGGGCGCAGAGATGCAGTTTGAGAGGGAACAGCGATGCAGTCAGAGAGGGCTGCAGCGATGCAGTCAGAGAGGGCTGCAGCGATGCAGTCAGAGAGGGCGCAGCGATGCAGTGATGCAGTCAGAGAGGGCCGCAGCGATGCAGTCAGAGAGGGACGCAGCGATGCAGTCAGAGAGGGCGCAGCGATGCAGTCAGAGAGGCCGCAGCGATGCAGTCAGAGAGGGCCGCAGCGATGCAGTCAGAGAGGGCCGCAGTCAGAGAGGGTGCAGCGATGCAGTCAGAGAAGTAAATGCGAAGTAAATTTAATGTTTAATTAATGTATTGATACATAATTAATTCATGTTAACAACTACATTAAAATAAGGTCATGAATTGGCATAAAATAGAGTGTTACCTTTTTTATAATTCACATTCTCAGACAGCAAGATTCCTTTTTCCCCATTTTTTGAGCCGGTAAAAGACAACACCAGAGTGCGTCAAAAAAAACAGCCGCTTCCATGCAGAGCTGCAGTACCCAGAAAGGCTGGGCTTTACCTCAGCTGCACCCTGCGGCTGCAGACTGTGGACCGAGTTGCCACTGCCTCGTGACGTCACGGCTTTTACTCCAAACATCAGAATCAGGAGGAAGACCGGGAGCCAGTCACCCAAACCCCTCTTTATAGCGTTATATTTCTTCATTGGAAGATTGATTAATGATAGACTGAGTGTGTGTAAGTATGTATGTGTGTGCGTGTGTGTGTATACGTGTGTGTGTGTGTGTGTGTGTGCGTGTGTGTGCGTGTGTGTGCATGCGTGTGTGAGTGCGTGTGTGTGCATGTGTGAGAGAGAGAGAGAGAGAGAGAGAGAGAGGGAGAAGGAGAAGGGAATTATTCTGGCTCTGACATTAGCTCTGACATTATATCCTTAATAAAATAAATCTGAGCTTCAAGTCAAACAATGGCATTATGGCTCAAAACAAACCCCGGCATGTATCGCTGGTCAGAAAACAGGAATCAGCTGTGCAAATAACACTCGGCCGCCAAAGACACTTTAACGTTGAAATAACAACGGAGGCAGCGCAAACTACCCAGCATTCCACCTTCCTTGCTGGCCGTCCATTCCATTCCGCCGACTTCTTTTTGGGGTCCCGTTTAGAGGGCGGCCTTGGACGGGACAGGTTCCCGGCCTGGGACGTGTCACCTCTCAGCACCCCTGTCGGGGGCCGGGACGGCCCGATCGGCGCGCCTCTCTGTTCAGCATCACCGCACGGGGGCGGGGCTTCCTTACAGGGGTGACGGGGGTCACGGTGTTATCGGGGGCCAGGTCTGCTAAGTGCAGAGTCTCAGCTGTTAAAATGGCCGCTCGCAGATAGACGAGCCCAGACTGGCGTTGCTCTGCGCCACAGAGTATCAGTTCAGAGCATTGATCCCTTTGATGGGCTAAAACAGGAAATGCACACAGCAGGCTGCCTGCATTACCCATTTAAAAAACACCCTATATAGGGCTATGACTCCCATATGACTCCTCCTCAGCTCTGTGAGTGGGCTGGGGCCAGCAGACGGAGACTTTCAAAAGTCTTTGCTTTCAGGACAAGTGCAAATTCAACATTTCGTCACTGTCTGGAGAAAACCATGTACCTGCCAAGAAGCTTATCTTTCAGAAAGTGAAAAAACATTCCGATTTCATTATCAATCAACAAATTTCTGCGGAATTTTACAATCTGGCTACATTTTGTGCGAGACGTTGAGCAAAGTCTCCATAAAATCACAACTCTGTCAAAAAAAAGTCGTTAAATTTGTGTTGCATGTTTAGCGCACTGTACTGTGACCATTCTGTGGAGATACATGGCTTTTTCCCGACAGCAACGATTCGCTTTGAGGAACATTGTACAGCTTAGCGCTGTGATGAGAGACAAAGCCAAGCCTGTCCCCGCAGTCTGGGCCCTATAGCGGAGGGGTGAGCATCGGCAACGTCATCTACTACGGTTCATGACTACGGTTCATGGTCCACTATGATGGGCTGCAACTGGTCTCATCCACCCAGAGGTAGACCGGCTTAAAGCTCCTCAGAGTTCCCCGGGCTTCCACTGCATTAGCACAGAGATCAAAGCCTTGTAAAATATTTTTCCAGGGGTTTCAAGTGCACTCTGCAATAAAAATGCAATATTTTGGATTTGAATGATTAAAATGCAATAAATCAGAAGCAGATTGCAGTGTCGAAGAACCTTGACAGGTATTTAAGATTCCATCAGACGGCCAGGGTAAAGTGGGCGTAATAAAAAGAAAAGTTAGTCCGTCTGACTGCAGCATCGGCCTGTCTCGCTAGGGTTAGCTCGCGCCGCGCGGCTCGGAACATCTGCTTTTTTTTCCGCGTGCCCCTTGTTGAACGCTGCCTCGTTCGTTCGTTACCTTTCTGGGACACGATAGCATAATTACACGCAAACCATGTTTCCACAGGGCAGGGAGCGAAGCCTACATTGCAATCCGCCCTTTGATCGAACAGGCCCAAGTTTTGGAGGCTTTCCGAAAAAGTGAAGCATACTTTCTTTTTCTCCGCTCCCCACCCACACAAGGCAGATCCTTGTCGGGAAAACCTATTTTTCCCCTCCGCCGTGCCTCTGCCAAGCAGCCCCGAGTCACCTCAGAGGAGGAGGTAACAGAGGGGGCGGGGCTAACGTAGCAGAAGGCGGGGTCGGGAAAGAGAGGTCTGGATCACTGCCGCGCACAGGTGAGACGCAGGGAATCTGTGTGGGAATTCTGCAGCATTTGGTGCGAAATAAATAACTCCCGCGCACTTTCACGGTGCTGTACCAGAGCACGGTCCCCCTGAGACCCAGGTACAGAGCAGGGAAAGAGTCGAGCGCGGTCAGACTGAGTAGATCCCAAACGCTAGATCCCCAATGCATTGTGGGAAGGTGGCATGCCGGGTTGGTCAGACGTCTTTTGCCACCTCTTAATCTGCACTTCGAGTTGCATCTGCGCCTTCCGTGAAAGGGCTTATGGGATTTTTACCTGCTTAACTGAACCTGTGACATCGCACGTCAGACTGTTCTAAGAACCTACATGATTCTCCGGTAATGCAGTAATTGTAAGTGACCTAATACTATTCATTATTTTGCCTCATTTGTACATTAAGGGTGAGCCATAGAAGTGCTATCGCTTCACATAATGCAGTCTGGGAGGTGGGGCGCTCCCATTCTCTCACGAGCAGTCCCAGGTCTTCCCCCACAATAGGGCTGCGACCCACTCACCCGCAGCACCGTTTGCTTTTGTTTGCCGGGTCCCGTGACTCTGCGAAGCTTCGGTCGTCAAAGCGACGGGGGGCTCCGAGGCTCTGCGTGTCACTCACCACGGCTCGCGACACTCGACCCGAAACCCGACCTGACCCGCCCCGGGGGCCGCAGAGGCCACGCGGGTTACGACCCGCGCCCGTCCCGGGAGCCTCGTCCCTCGTCCCGGAGCGGGATTCCCCGCTCTCCCGTTACGCAGAAGAGCTCCTCCGAGCGCTTCCCATGAGCCGGAGCGCTCGCCCTGCAACGAGAGCGCCGCTGGGATTACTCACGCAGCAAACACCGCCGCTGAAGTGAAGGCCGCTAACCCGCTAACTTTCGCCCTCTGTCCACGGCTCACCTCCCTGGGAGGGCTCTCTGATAGTGGGCTGCAGGTCCACCTGGGGTTTTTCCTAAAAACTCGTTTGAAATTCGGAGTGTTGGACAATAATGCTAAGGATGATGTCTTCAATAGCACGAGGCCCTGAACCTCGATGCCAGTTTAAGCCATGCGACGATGCGAACCACCTCCACATTTCCACATCCCCCCTTTTCTCTTTCTCTCCTACTCCCCATCTCTCTTTTCCTCTCACTCAGTCTCTTCTTTTTTGTCCTCTCCTCTTCCATCATCTCTTCTATACTCATTTTCATCTTCCTCCATCTCTTCCTCCTGGTCTCCTTCTACCTCTCACTCTCCCTCTTCCCCCTCCCGCTACCTCACATCCCCACCCCACCCCACCCCCCACCCTTCAGTAGGGACTCTCAAGATGGCGTCATAAGAGCATACAAGCAGTAAAACGGCAAACAAAATAACAGTCTCTCGTGAAAAAGGTTTACCGCCTCTTTCCCACTCCTAAAATAACTGTTTATGTGAAAACTCCACGGCCTTAAATGGTGTTTTATTGATGGGCGAAATAAGCCTTGCAATGCCGCAACTGCCTCGTGACCAGAATGACGTCTTGCGTTAGCTTTCTATCGTAAGCAAGGCAGAACTGGAAAACGCCCATGGTCACCGAATCTCTCTGTAACTGTTTCTCAGGGTTTTCAAACGCTAATCGAACAATTCTGTCCTAGCCTAACTTTCTTCAAATAAATTCTGTCTCAAATTTAATTACAGTGAAAATGACGTGGTTAATCACAAATGAATGGTCTGAAACACCATCTTGAAAAAAACCAGCCCCATGTCATCATCCATTTTCCTGATCGTATCACCGTATGGAGGTGGTGCAGTGAATATTACTGTTGTCTCTTAGCAAAGAAGGTACCGAGTTTGAATCCTGACCAAGGGCCTCTCTGTGTGGAGCTAGCATGCGCTCTTCATGTCCACGTTGGTTTCTGCTGGGTGCTCTGGTTTCCTCCCACAAGGACAAGCAGTAGGCTAACTGGAGACTCCAAACTGTATGTGAGTGAATGGTGTGTGGGTCTTGCGATGGATAGGCAACTTGTTCAGAGTGTATTCCAGCCTCTCGCCCACTACATGCTGGGACAGGCTCCCCCCCACCCACACACATACCTATATTCTACACAATATTTACCACTGTTGGGGAAACTACTCGGAAAGTGTAGTTGTACAAACTACCAATTACTTCACACTGAAATAGTTGAACTACAGCCAAGCTACCCAAAAGAGAAATGTAGCTTGCAAAACTGCAAGTATTCAAAACCTGTAGTTGAAACTTAATGGTTTGCATTTTTGGCAAAGCTCACGTGTGAAAAGATTTTATTTTTTCTGTTGAGTTCATACAGATTAAATAGGGCCAAGGCTGTTCCCCAGACCTGATGGGCATGTGAGCAATACCCTCATTTTGCACACAGGGAGAACCACAGTACAGCTCAGTGGGGAGAACCAGCCATGTGTGGCAGTTGGCGGTTGGCAAATATAGTGAAGCGGAGTAATTCACACTAACCAGGATTTGTTTAAAGGGGTTTTGAAAAATATATATATATATAAAGACGAAAAGTAGTTGGTAGTTTCAACAAATGACAAATAATTAAGGAATACAACTGCTACCTAAATTTGAATGTAGTTGAACTACCAACATACTGTTGCAAAATGTAATTAATCTAGGTTAACTTCTCCCCAAAACTGATATTTACTGACACTCTACACAAATCAAAAAAGTATATCAGGAGTGAAACAAATCAGACATTGATCATAAACCATTACTCATTTTGCCTTTCAGATTCCAGAAGTGTTTCAGTCACGTAAGCACTGAAAGTGACATTCCCTTGTCTGTCAGTAACTGAGGGAGGTGCCTGGCAGAACAGTTTTGCAGGACACACCTCCCCCTTTCAACACAATTAAGTGCAGTCGTGAAAACACAGAGGCCTTCATGTCAAAACACAGGTTGCACGCACATCTCTGTCATACTCAACAGTGACAACACTAAAACTGAACTGAATAACAGTTATGGCTGGTATTATGTGTCAGATTTGATTACAGTCATGCAGTGGAATATCTTATCTGTGGTGGTGTCTTAGCATCTTGTTAATATCATGTGCTCTTAATGTTGGCATGACTTTATAGCAAAATCTCTCTTTTCCTTTTCAGAGTTTTATTGTCTTTTAGCCCTGGTCTGTTTAGTCCAGAAGAAAATTTTACCCAATTAATGCTGTGAGACCATTTTATAATGATCTACACCGGGAGCATCTTCAAAGTTATCTCTGATATCTAATCTCTCAAAGTGGCATGGCTTGTGGGGAATGTAGTTTCATGCCTTATTGCTTTGTATTTGTGTGACTAAAGGATTAAAGATCAAAGTGTGATTATTAGCATCCCACTTCAGACCCAGTTTGAGTTTCTAAATCAGTAAAACAAACAAGAATGCATGTGCCCCCCCCCCCCCCCCCTTGCCAAAGAGTTCTGGGTACAATTCATTTTTACATAAACTATGACCATGGTAAAATTAAAACACTGTCAAAGGTCGAGAGTGAATTCATACAGTAAGTCAGTCTGTAAATACTTATAGCAGAAAGTAGCCATATTATTATTATTATTGTTGTTGTTGTTATTATTATTATTATTATTATTATTAAGGATTATTTAAAAAATCCTTCTGTGTTCAAAAAACTGGGCATTTCATATAATTAATTTACTTTCTGGTTCCAGCATTGTGAAAGCTTTCTCTGCTATTGAGAAAGATAGGGCAGGTGACCCAGGTGTGCTGTTGCCACGGCAACATATGGTCGATCATACACTCCCACCTACTATGTGTACACCACAAGGGCAATGAGTGACACACTATTTTTAATGTGAAGGATTGACATTATGACAACAGCAAAAAGCCATTGAGCTGGCAGCAACAATACTCACGTCCAGCATAAAACAGCAGAACTGGCCCACTGCGTAGTGGGCTAATGGTAAACCCGAACAAAAGCACAACTCTTTGAGTTATTGTGTCTGAAGCTATTGGTTGTGCTCCTCCCTGGAATTTAGTCTGGCCAAGATTTCCGAGGTCTGCTTTTCCTAACCCATAAACATCTGCAACCACTTACAGCGGGAGCTTCATATTAACACTTCATCTGAAGCTGACCTTATACTGGTCTAACTGCAGAGCAAAAGATACAGGAACCTGTGTGTAGCGACACGTTTAACATGCAAGGAAGGTACACGGTAATAAATGTAGAACAGGGCTTTGTGGTTTTTGTAATTAATTGCGCATGTTACCTGAATAATTATCGTTTTTCTTCCTCATCCTGACCCTAACTAAACTCAGCCAATCATTCGGACGGAAGTCAAACCCTTTACCACACCCAAACCCTAGATCTACAGTAACCACAATTAAACCATAATCCTTTGTGTAACCACAAAATCTGTGCAGAAATGCCACACTGCATAGCTGTTACACAGTATTTACATGCAGTTATGCAGTACAGTACTTACATATTTATTCAAAACATAATAATGTCGCTAAATGTCCGCTTAAAACAAAGCATGAGGGGATATCCTTTCTTTCATAATCAGCGTCTTGGTTTCAAAACGCTGGAAACGTAAGAGAGGTTATGAAAGCAGAGAGCTCTATAGAAATGGAACAGAAGAGAAACCTTAGAAGTCTGAACTTACGACACTCCTTGTCACGATGTCAGATTAATCCACCGTTGCATGTATGATGTATGTGGAGAAGGAGGCCCAGGAGGTTCAAGCAAAGACTGCTCGACTTTACATCTCTGCTCTGTGTGGTCCTGGACACGCAGTGTCGGAGCGTTGAGTTCATTAAAGATGGAAACAGTTATCACATTAAACAATGGAAGGTCCCACACCTGCTGCAGCTCTGGACCTAGGAGCAAACCTCTCAGAAAAGTGGAGATTTCAGCAGCCTCCTCCATTATGGTTGGCCACAGCAGGTTCTGCTCACAAGGGAGGGGAGCTGCAGACTGTCTCTTACTTAATTCTTCAATTCACAATAGATTCACGTTTGAAAATACAATAGTGTATAATTGCTACATATTTGAAAACACAATAGTGAAACAGGGCAAGACTTTAGAAAAAAAATGAAAACGAGTAGATCAAAGGAAATGAATGTGGAACCTGATGATGACTGCACCAATCAGAACATGGGGGGGGGGGGGGGCGCATTTACATCTACCATTAAAAACAGACATCCTTGTCCCATATCTCACTGTCCACATTGTGATCAGATTTCACGTTCCCTCAGGTTATGGAAAGTAGGTTGCGGTACCTTAGTGGGTGGGCGTAGTGACCAGACTTACACGCAGGTCTTATATAAACAATGTCGGGCTTTGCACTCCTCTATGCTACTTACAGTATTAATTTTTATGGTGAAAAGACAGAGGCCGTATTAGAAAACCAATGCACTGCAGATGATGACATCACTATGCAGACTATACTGAGTTGATGTGGCAGCCTTTTTGAAGGGAAAAACTGCAAAGAAGGCCGTGGATGTGTGAGAGGAGGCCAGGAGCGGTGGGAACTCATAGTGCTGAATGCTTTCCATGATGGTGATTGCCAATCAAATTTTCACGAGCCCACGTGCATTTCATTTCATAGGCGATGCTTAGCAACCAATCCCGTCTGGAAGTGACACGCATCCTTGCTTGACTGTCCCCTAACAAATTTCATTAACCAGAAACAAAATGCCATGGGTCTGGTTCAGTATCAGAAACACATTTAATGCATAAAAATGCTGTCTTTTGCATTTCACGTGGTCAGTATGGTGTTAGCCTTTGAAAAACGTGACATTGTGATCTTAGACTTGAACTGGAATTCAATTGCTGCCTCGAATCCTCTTGACCTTACTTGACTCTTGATGAGAACAGGCTGAAGCAAGTCCGAGAGAGGTCCGGAGCAAAGGACTTAAAACTGAACAAAGAGAAATGCAGAATTGGATATAAGGAAATCAAATTCCTTGGACTGAGACCAGATGGGAGCAGAACCGAGACAATTATAAACATGGCAACTCCTGAATGCCGTAGAGACGTCACTTGCTTGGCTAAGTTCATTCCAAATTTGTTCCACCGCTCAGAACCTCCATGAGAACTCAGGATGATGGCATGTGGCAACAGGAGGACAAACACAGTTGAGCAATAACCAAACACAATGCCTACAGAAGCCCCTTTGCTCAGGTTCTGTGGTGCTGACCTCCCTATGGTGCATCTAAGAGAGGCGAGCAGTTTGAATCCTAATTTTAAAAACCAGTGGCGTATGTCCCAAATGTGATGACTGTAACTGATCAATGCTATGCACAAATTCAAAAAGAAATACTGTCTATTCAAAAGCTAAAGCAGTTTAATCTGAGCGCAAACCACAAGAAGCCATCACGAAGAAGCCACTGAGCAGTGCTACAGCAAGAATACAGAGACTCCTGATGCACCTGAAAAGTCTGAAGTTAAGGTGAAACACAGACTGGAAAAGGACATGTACATAGCAGATATACATAACTTACCAGATTCAGATGAAACTGAAAAAGAAGCAGAAGCACTAGTGCATATGCTAAATTACCTGCGTCATGGGTCAAGCTATGAGAAATCATAAGAGGAAACAACACAGAATGGCTGGCCACAGAGAAGAAATCAAGCTCCCACTCGACGGAACTTCAGAGAAGAGATATCAGCCAGTGAAGAAATCGTCTTCAGAGGAGAATGGATCACCGATCCAGGAAAAGTGAGAAAATACATGTTACATCACATTCATGAAAGCCACTTGGGAATATAAATTTGCACACAATGAGCAATAGATCAACTCTTCTGGCCAGAGATGTCAAAAAAATATTACAGAGATGGTTTATGACTGTGCAGAAGAGCAACTCATTCAGAAGATTGCAATCCAAGTAGCCACTGCACACAGTATTCGAGACAGACTCATACAGAAGGCTGGTGTAGACTTGAATAGAGTCAATACTAAGTTCATTGAAGTTCGATGGATGAAAATTGACTCTAGAACTACGCAGTGCTTGCTCATCTGAAATCACGATTTGCCAGATATGGAACTCCTGAGGTTCTCATATCTTCTCATATCAGCTTTCATGCCGAAAAAGGATGAGGCAGGTGGCAAAGGCCCTACCTCTCACTTGAGGAATACACAAAATGGATGCCATTTGGAGCATCACCAGCTCAAGTACTGATGAGCTGATGTGTGAGAACGACAGTTCCCAGCTACACCGTGACTGCTAAAGCTCCCAACAGTGACAAGCCCAGTGAACGCAGCTTTTGGAACAGAGACAGAAAAAAGCAAAAAGAGTACTTTGACCAAGAATCCAGATATCTTCTGGAGCTACAGGCTGTTGACAACAGGGATTTTGGTGGTGAGAATGGTGAGGCTGGGATGGCGGTTGCAATCACAGACCGTGGAGTGCTGGCAGACGCAATGGCGGACCAGGGAGCTTTTGCCCCAGACACATTACATTACATTACATTACAGGCATTTAGCAGACGTTCTTATCCAGAGTGACTTACACAACTTTTACATAGCATTTTACATTGTATCCATTTATACAGCTGGATATATACTGAAGCAATTCTGGTTAAGTACCTTGCTCAAAGGTACAACGGCAGTGTCCTTACCCGGGAATCGAACCTGCAACCTTTCGGTTACAAACCCAGTTCCTTACCCACTGTGCTACACTCCGTCACGCAAATTACAATACTGTACAAGCAAAGTGTGCTTCAAAAAAAACAAAAACATTTTGTAGCTTGAATAGTGCGACCCACGGATGGTTGTGGGTTCATGTATCATCTAACGGCCAATCAATTTTTGTTTTGTTCGCAATGGGAGATTGGAAAACAGGAAACGACCCTTTATGCGATTTCAGTTCTTAAAATGATTCATTTGTCCTGTTTATTTATGAATAATGCAATTATGATACTCCGGTATCACTTCTTATTCAAAAATACATTATTGAGAACACTATTTAATGATAATTTGAACACATTTCCAAAATGCTTGCATGAAATAGGAAGATGTGTGGATGTCTGGTACGTCCACCATAAGCTAAGCGTTTCTCTATTCGCTGTCACACTGATTGTTCCATTCAATGTGCACTCCTAAAGCTCAATGTGCAAATATATTGGCTATTAACAACAAAACCATCTATTAATTGAAGGAGTCTGCCATTCGACCTGTTCTTACATTAACTTTTTTGAGTTATGTTTTTAAAAACAATGTACCTTTGAATAAAAAGTATGAACAGAATATCACAATTGTATTCGCCCTTGATAAATAATGGGGAAAAAAATTCATGTTGGGGTAGTGTCGTCAGACCTTTTGTCCCAAAGCATTAACTGTGTGTTATGCTGCTTAGTTTTAATTAAAAACTAATTAGACTTTTGGGAGTGCTCTGTGCATTAATTTTTTATTTGTAAAGTGATTCATTTAATATATGTATACACATAGCCTACCGCTAACCTTGTTTACATAACTCAAACCTAGTGATAATTTATACAGTAAGTTGGCCAGCGAGTCTGTTTATTCATGCAGTGCATAGAGTTCATAGAGTGCATAGCCAGTAGCCAGCACCGACATGAAGGAACCTGGAATCCACGTCAGGTTTCTGCACTGACTGAAATGAAACTGTGCAGAAATAAGATGGACAGAGATACAGACAGAACAGTTGTGTCCAATAGAAAAGGAACAAGGGAAAAAATTGAACATCTCAACACAATGAAGATGACCACATTATGAGTCAGAATGATGTCGCAAATAACATAATCACAAACATGAAAACCAAGAAAAAAAAGGTTGACTGAAATGTCAGTCTTGTAGGGTTCAAAAGTTCACTCTTAAGACTTCAAATGGCAGAGTTGTTACAAAACCACAAAAACTTATTGAGGAGCAACTTTCTCAGTTTTAAACTGTTCCAAAAGTACTTCTGTAAGTCTGTTTTCTTACCTCATTGCAGTTTTTAAGGCTGTTTTGTACACCTAGGTTCTACATTAAATAGACATTTATGATGTTGTAATATGCTGACCCCCGTTTGTAACAATGTTCATAATTACTATGTTCATGCTTACTTGAATGGTAAAAAAGGAGGATGTCATGATGTATGTGGATTAAACAAGGCCCAGGAGATTCAAGTAAACAGTGCTTAACTTCGAGGACCTGTTCTGTGTGGTCCTTGAAACAAATCAACGTGAAACACAGAGAAGGCTGTCTGGGATTTGACTTGCATTTGACTATAACTCAGCTCAACTTTTTAACATTTTTAAAAAATACGGGCGCCATTCCATTTTACAGTAGCACCACCAGCATTTTAAGAGTTGTAAACACTCACTTAAAGTGTACCATTACTGCCTGTAGTTCTGCGAAACTTCGTTTTTTCCCCTTCTTGCATACTGCTAGCTGTGTAACTATTCGTTTGCACAGCTTCCATCTGAAAAACGACAGACACACTGCAGACAGTGATACCGCAGAGCTCTCTCGCTGTGCTTTCCGTACGGCGGAGAGGTGGCCGGAGGAAACGTTCGGCCATGTTCCCAGCATAGCCTCGGCCAGCACCAGCACACATCGCATCACTGCGGTCACCGTCGCTGCCCCGCATTTCTTTGCATTTACAAATACTCAGGCTGGACTGCATCATCAACTAGCAATGTGTTTATGCAGACTCACAGACACCAAAAGCAATCCCAACAGATGGCAAAGAGCTCCACCCAAACCCAGTCCTGCCCCAACCCCCCCAGAGCCCAACCATCACTCCATAGTTAACATTTAAAAGAATCTGACGCTGACGGAAAGGAAGAAAGTAATTAAACACAAGAATGAGCCGCATTCTGCAAACACACCCCTTTATAAATGAGTGCTATAGCCCTCTGTCATTGTAATAGAAATGTACTTGGACCAAAGAATTTGGCCCGAGGACAATCTTTTTTCCAGTTGCATTGTTTCTGTTTGATGGACTGCTGAGAAATGAGCATGATCCCGCTACTGACAATGACCGCAGTTTGATTTTAATTCGGGGGCATACGTAATTTAGCCTTATAGAGCAGCGTGCTCATGTTTTGCTGCCAATGCTGCTTTTTAAAAAGGAAACTTTTTTTTTGTTTCTAAGAACGCTCCAAGTAAACAGCTTTCAGAAGGCTGGTTTTGGATCTGCGTTCCAAAGTGAAGCTCTCGGGATGATAAGCATACGCGCCGGACCACTAATTCCCATTTACAGGGACAACACAAAAAGTAACGACAGGCCGAGATGAAGGAATCACGCTTTCCACTAACAAACAAATAGACCGAAACTTGTTCAGGTGGGCAGAACACTTGGTGGGCAGCAACAGTCCTCAAATTTCAATCAGCTTCTGATCGGCATCTTCCCAAAGGTTACATACGGAAGTCATTTAACCTTAGTTAACCAGTGATAAACCCTGTGTATGCTTTACTTTCAAGTCCTACTTCCATCAAAGCCTCCGCCCATCTTGAGTAATGAGGTGTTTCCTCTTGGATGAAAGGTAGGAACATGGTAGGAAGAAGCAAATGGCAACAAAATATTTTATATTAAAACTGTACTGCTCCGTTTGGAGATGGAAGATACTACAATACAGTGGCCCCCAAATTTATTAGCCATGATAAAGATCAGCAACAAAGGCTGTATAAATTTTAAAAAGATGGGTAATGAGGTGTATTGTACACGGAAAAAAGGAAAAACATTATACTGCTTTATTCTAATAGAATCGCTCAGAGATATACAAGTAATACTAAATAATAATTATTTTTTTCCCTAAAAGATAGGTGTTCCCTCCTCTTTCACTGAATTGCAGTATTTAATGACTAAAAATGTTCACCACCAGAATACAGAAATCAGGTACACTAATACCAGCTTATGCATATAACTGGCCATTCTAAATTGGGAGAATAAAGAAAACAAAGTTTTATCAGAAAAATATAGAAAGGCAACAGTAACTCAAATAACCACTTGTAACAACCGAGGTATGCAGAAGAGCATCTCTGAACGCACAACATGTCGAACCTTGAAGCAGATGGGCTACAGCAGCAGAAGACCACACCCGGTACTAGCAAGTACCTAATGAAGTGGCCGGTGAGTGTATGCCTTCTCTTATAAGTCTGCTGTTCTTCAGATCACTGCTGATTCAGAGCAAATGCAGTTTGTTTGCTTGAATCCTATACATTTGCTCTATGTGAACGTGTCACCAGCACTAAGACCAATGAGGTGATCACTGACTGGTAATCCCCGACAACCGGACTGCCTTTGCAAACATTTCAGGAAATGTACGGTATTTTGTGCCACAAATCACCGTGCCAGACAGGGTCTTGGCTGCTTTTAGAGTCTTAATTTTTATTTATTGGCCTGTTGATTTGAGTGTTTCATGAAGATGACAGATGGAGATAAGATTCTGAAGATCTATGCCCTTAGTGTTGGACCGGGTTCCTGAAAATTCAGGGTCTAAAATGCATTAAACTGATTTAGCTGTAAATAATGACCAGAGAATGAGAAATTTCCAGAGAAAAGCTAATTATATACGTATACGCATGAGAGTGAAAAAAGCAGATTTAGAGCTACGCTATTGGTAAGCAGGCTTGAACACACCCTGGACAGGTCGCCAATCCATCACAGGGCCCACACACCATTCACTCACTGAGATATGGTACTATGAGATACTCATCTCTCACACATGTGGTGCGCTATGAGCAACGCAAATTTGGTTTACTTTAAAAATAAAGTTCTAAAGAGGCTTTGTGAATCCTGACGGGCATTTGGAAACAATCAACAAAATGTCACAGGAAAAAAAAAACGCTTCATCATTTGCTGTAAGACATTTTGACTCTTGGCCAGCATAAGTATATTTTCTTTGGTGCTCATAGCGTCTTTCATTTGACACTGGGATTAATTTTCCTTGTAAGTCGTGTGAAAGTCCTTTGAAGCTAGAATTAAGATTTGTTCGGTGGAATGCTGATTCACACATTTTGGTGCCAAACTTAACCTCTCCAGCACAGAATCTGTTGGGTATGAAACAAAATTAAAGTCTGATTTCTGTTTATGTCTGGTGTTATATACAGTAAACTGGGCTGTTGATTTTGGAATGTTGCCAAAAACTACAGTTCCTGCAGACACCAGCGTGCATTCTGGGGTGTCAATCATGTTCTTCTCGGCATCCATTCAACAAGGTGCTGGAAACCATGCTAGACAGCATCATGCAGTTCCTGCAGGTTTTTCGCCCACACAGTGAATGCTGCAAACCTCCGGTTCCACCTCACCTCAAAGGTGCTCTATTGGATTGAGATATGAGGACTGTGCAGGCCACCTTCCTGGAACCATTGAGATGATGCATTGTAACATGGCACATTATCCTGCAAGAAGTGTCCATTTGAATAAGGTAGACTGTGGCCACAAAGGGATGCACATGGTCAGCAAGAATGCTTAGGTATGCTGTAGCTTTCAAAGGATGCTTAGTTCATATTAAAAGGCCTAATGTGTGCCAAGAAAACATTCCCCACACCATTACATCACCAGCAGCAGCAATCTGCCCCATTGACACAAGGCAGGACGGGTCCATGGATTCATGCTGTTTATGCCAAATTCTGACCCTAAAATCTACATGTCGCAGCAGAAATTGAGCTTCATCCGACTGGGCAACATATTTACAATCTTCAGTCACTCAGTCTTGGTGATCATGTGCCCACTGTAGCCTCATCTTCCTGTTCTTAGCTGACAGGAGTGGAACCAGACGTGGTCTTCTGCTGCTGTAGCCCATCTGCTTCGAGTTGTGATTTGTTGGGTGTTCAGAGATGCGCTCCACTCTTGTAAACTGCTGTTATTTGAGCATTTGTGGCATTTCTGTTAGCTTGAAGGAGTCTGCCCATTCTCCTCTGACTTCTCTCATTAACAAAATGTTTTGCCCACAGCACTGCTGCTCACTGGATGTTTCGTTGTTTATTGCATCATTCCCTGTAAACTCTAGAGACTGTAATGTGGGAAAATCCCTGGAGGGAAGCTGTTTCTGAGATGCTGGAACCACCACGTCTGGCACCAAAAATCATACCACGGTCAAAGTCACTTAGGTTGTGCATCTTGCCCATTCTAGTTTTTGGTCAAACAAGGACTAAACCTCTTCGCCATGTCTGCATGCTTTATATATTGAGTTGCAGCCACATGATTCACTGTTTGGAGGAGCAGGCTATTTGCGTTTAGAAGCTGGTGTACCTAATGAAGGTACTGAGTTTATATGTATTGTACATACAGCCATGTGGCAACACTTCCCCATGCTGGAGAACAGCCTTTATGCCTTCGCCATGTAATCACAGGAAATGAACCGGTATCCTTGCTTATTAATTCACTTTGTATTATTTTACTTACAGAGCCAGGTAGGACAATAGACAACTCTGTCCTTATTTACATCAATGCAAGGTTGCACAACCAATCAGATGCAAGCGAGATCAATTAGATCCCCCTGATTAATTGGGCGATTTGCTTCTCTGTGCTGAGGTAGTCTCTAAAGCAGTGTTGTCCTCTCTAGACAAAGGCTCCAGCAGGGTCTGTTGCACTCACAGACTTGATGAATGTGATTCTTCGCGGTTCGCTCTAGAGAGCGCAGAGAAATCTTATCTTAACGAAGCGGGCATACACTCCCAGATAGCCTGTCACTCATCTCCAGGGAAAGACCACAGCGTTAGATTCCCACCTCCCGCCCCCCCCCCCCCAGTCGCCCCTCCCCTTCACTCCTTATCAAGTGAACATTTTTTTGGCCTCCCTCCATGAAATGCTTTTGCTGAATAACCATGGGAAAGTGAAAGGGGTGCCAGAGGCCTTAACAGAGTGGCACGGGTTTCAGGGCAGACTGCAGCGCTCCACGCCGGACCGCTCGTCAGACTGAGAGACGCCCGCTGGTAAACTGTTTCCACCTAGAAGATACAGGTCTGCTTTTATTAAACCCTTCGGTGTGTTATATCATTTGTAACCATGTTTAACAACCAAATCACAGTCTCCATCTTGCACCACATGTGCTCATATCTGAATATCTGATGCTGTTGTAACCCAGCGATTGAAGCAAGGCCCTTGTAAGGCCGTCTACTATGGTCAGTATACAGGAGTACTCTAAGGTAGCCCAGGGGGTCCAGTGTTAACCTCAGCTCCTTCCAAAAGGACTGGAGCCAAAACAAGAAACAGCAGCATAAAAGGCTCTAGCCACTCCCACTATTGAATTAGCTCCTCCCAGTGGTGCCCTCACAGGCTCATCACTGAAAGACATGCCTCTCCGTGAATTGGCATTCAGCGTCTTGTAGTTCTGTGTGCGGCCTGTGGCTCAATTAAATGATCACAGGCTCACAGGTGAGGGTATTTCTTTTGCAGTTCCTTGGCGTTCCCAGTTCCCAGTCATAAATATGCCTTCATTTTATACGCTGTATAAAAATTGGGAGTTTTATAAATGGGATGTTTGAGTATTTCTGGTGATTTTACTGAAAGGAAAATTAGAAAGGTCAAGAAGTAGCAGCAGTAGAAGATGAGGAAGACAGCATAAAAAACCTGGGCCTTTATTCTATGGTCATGTAAGGCAGTAACAGAATTCAGTATGTTTACATGAGGTCAGATGGGGCATGATTTAAGAGCTGAAAGTCTGTTTTCATTGTGGGTAGTTATTTAGGAAACCCTGAAAAGTGGCAAAAAAAATGGTCCTGCATAGGTGTGGGGTAAGTTCCGCCAACACATTACTTTTTGAAATGTATATATTGTTCCAAAAAAATATATGCCGTTCCAAAAGAAGAAGCCATTTGTTTATCAGGTGCATATTTGTATTTCGGTCATTTCATTCATATTTCACAGCTGCAAAAAAAAAAAAAAAAAAAAAATTACGGAAAAAGGATATAAAATGTGAAGCCGCTGCCCTCCTGGCCAGCAGATGTCCTCGTCCTCGCAGCGGGGTTCTCAGTCTAATAAAAAAGGCCTGCTCTTCTGAGCGCTCATCAAAGGGACGACTGAGGGCTCTGCTCGTCCGAGGCTGGCCCGGCTCCAGAAAACCACACCGGGGGAGGGAAGAGATCTGACAGACACATTCTAAGTGTGTACACGTCTCCATTACCCTCCAGCTCGGCACACAACGGACCGCAACGTCGCGCGCAAGCCGAAAGCGCGCCGGGCTCTGTCGGCTGGCTGGCTCTCAGGAGAGAGGTTCCCTGTCCATGAAGACACAGCCGGCTGCACTGGATCCCGAGCGGTGCCATCCAAGGCTGGCCAGGCCTGCTCATTTGAAGCGTTCCTCCTGGATCTGTCCCAGCTCACTTCTTCTGGAACCTTCTCTGAATTCTCTTCCCTCGGCCCTCCCTCTCTACTTCCTTTTCTCCTGCTTTCTCTTCACCCTCTCTGCCTGTCCCACTTTCTCTGCTTTTGTCTTTTCTTTGCTCCTCTCCCTCCCTCTCCTTCTATACCCACCCCACCCCTCCCTCACACAGCCAGTGCTATATCTAATAGACAAAATGGAAGTGTATTTTTGGACCACCATTAAAGCATGATTGCTTCCGAGAGTTCTAACTTTGTAAATGCCCTTTTTTAATTGTTTTTTTTTCATCAGCTGCCAGCCCTTTCCAATTCATGTTTCCTTGGGTCCAGCTGCCTGTGTTTTTGTTTGAAGCCATTGATGCACTAAGTCATATTTCCCCGTGTTTATTGTCGACGCCATTCTGGCTCGACAGAGGCTCCAAGCAAGAAGAATGGAGACCTTGTTAAGCTTTTGAGGTCCCCATGTTTCTATGAAAAGCCTGAAGATAATGAATTACTGATTTTCCCTCACATTGCACCCCCTGAACCCCCCTTTCTCCAAAAACATCCTATGTTTATTTTCCCATTCTTTCTGAGAATACAAATTCTCAGGCTAGTCCCTCGTATTTCTTTAAAAATTGGCAGAAGTTATTTGTTCAATAATGAAATAAAGTCACTACACCAAAACGAATCACTGAAAGTTGCCAATTCATTATGTCAGGGCATAATTTTAAAAAATACAAACAGAAAAATACAAACAGAAAATGATTCCAGATTCCAACAGTGACCTGATGAAGCCGTGACTGTTTGATATGAACTGTCCAACACTAACAGCATAATTCCAAAGGCCTAAACAGAACCGACAGAAGGAATAAATCAAATACAAGCCCCATCTGAAAGGTAGTGACTCTATACTCCAAGGTCTCTAAATATTTTTTTTTTTTTTTTTTTTTTGTTTACGGGCCAAACTGTTCTACTGCTGAACCCATTGGCTGAAAAGAGACGAAAGAACATTCATGAGTCAAACCTGCCGCACACCACAGAGCAAGAACACTGATAAACCACTTCCTGTCACTGTTCCTGAGGCGTGCTTCGCATCACATCTTCTCATCACGTTAAAAGTAGTCCTGCCGAAACAATGGGAGAGTGTCGAGAAGCACTACTGAAACCCCCAAAGAGGCACTGCCACTGGTAACATTCTCTTTGATTAGAGGCTACAGCCATGCCCAGAGTGCCCAGCCAGGACGTGGGTCCTGGGCTGCCTGTTTAAAAGCACGATAAAGACACACCTGGAGGCAGGGGGAGGCATGGCTGCTCATTAAAGACAGTAATCTGTTCCACTACATTTTTGTGAGAGTGAGTAAGCCCCGCCCCCTGGCCATAGCACCAAACTGAGAAGCCAGCGGATGCAATGGCTGCAGTCACCGGATTGGCTTACGGCATTGAACATCTCAGAAAAGAAAAGAAAAGATGTTGGGGGGGGGGGGGGGGGGGTACAGACGGATAGGTGCAGTGGTCAAACGAGTGCTGGCATTTGCATTAGTCAGCCACCCCCCCCCCACACACACACACACACACAAACTCCAGCCGACCCATTATCTGTCAATCACTGCCGTAATCACAGACGAGGCCCCCCCTATCTGATGTCCCAAATTGGACCCCCCCCCCCCCCCCCCCCCCCCCCACTAAGTGCAGGTATATAGCTCATCTTCATGCCTTCCCCCCCAGGCTGAAATCCTCCCCACAGTTTAGGAAGTCAATTCATGCCTTCCACTTTGATTTGAACAAAGGACCCTCCATGTGATTTATCATTATTGCCATGCCAATGCAAGGGCTGGAGGAGATGTCTTTCTTTACAAAGCGAGTCACCTAAAACATTCCAGACAAGCAGCCTTCCACCTTTAGCTGCGCTGATGTCGACATCCTTTCCCCGCAACAGGTGCTGCATTTGTGTCGAGAAAGAAATGATAACAGTAACAATTTAGTCATCTTGTAATGTTCTAAGACATGAATAAATATCTTCAAAATAAGACACCGATTTCATACAAAATATATTGAGATCAATATAATTGCTTGGATTGCAAAGTACTATCTTCTGACCCGTAAACAAACACAGAAAGGTCCATAAACATTGCTGTGAGAAGGAAAGATAGATAGATAGATTCACTTCCCAATCTGGCAGGAGCTGTGACACATTTGAAACCATTTTCCCCTGGCAGGGATCAAAAAAGTACAATTCTGTTTTATTCTACTCATCAGTTTAAAAGCTTGGGTTACAGTTAAGTTTACGACCTTGACAACTGATTGCCAGTAAAGCCACTGCTGTGACTATAACAGAGGCTACAGTCCTGCAGAATTGGGACAGGAACCTCCAGCTCTGCACTGCATGGAACAGGTCAATACCCCACCCCCTAACCGCCAACCCCCAATCCCCAACCTCCAACTGCCAAACCCCAACCGCCAACCCAACCAGTGAAGAATTCAACCAGCAAAATGTAGATGAGTGTACAGTATGACTGTACGAACGCTGCCTTTTGGCTCTTAAGAGTTAAGACGCTTCCACGATTAACCCCAATTACACCAGAAAAGTGCACATTGAATGCAGTGAGTAACGTGAGAAGGCTAGGGGCAAGGAATGTTTCCCTATACAGAGGAGTCGGCAAAGGCCTTCCCAAAGCCTTTCACATACAGGAAATACACCCAAATATACAGGCCCGCAGGTCAGAAGCCAGGACTCACTGTTAATGGGCAAAAGAGCGATTTGGTGATTATAGTACACTCTTTAGTTTCCCCAACGGTGAATTTACTGCAATGGAGCTGTAAAAACAAACAAAAACAAAACAAAAAAATGTCAGAAAAGGCTTAATGTCGCTATACAAAATACCAAGATTCAATCTGTTAACCACATCCACAAGTAAATCTCTAAAGAAAAAGTAAGACCCCGTCAGTGCTCAGTTCAAAACGGCATGTGTTCATCTTTGCACAGTTAACAATAGCCAGTCAGCTGCCACTGCCATCTACAGACAGAAGACCAGCCAGAAAAGGTTTTTCAAAAGGAGGACACCAGAAGAAAAAAATGTATTGACGCTGATGCATTGCTTTGTTATTTAGAAGGCATGATGAATATCAAATGAAAAACAGTGCCAGTTTGTTGCAAGTGCAAGTGCTAAAAGACAATAATCACCATAAGACACAGAAAACCAAGAAGGATATGAAAAAGTGCGTCTCATTAACAAAGGCAACTTCAGCCACGTTTCTGTTGCACACGGTACTATTGCCCAGATGAAGATTTAATGCTGTTTTTTTTTTGTTGTTACAATGCGTTCCTTCCCAAAATGCAACCTCCCAAAGCAATTCACAGTAAAGTGACAAGCAAAGAGAAAAAATGGCCATTTAAAAACCCATTACATTAAAAACTAAAATAAACAGAAGTCTTCATTAGATGGACTTCTCCTCAAACACATTCAAAGCTCTCCTCGTTTGGGAGTAAACAGTGAAAACGGTGGCCTTTAAGGAGTATGAGATTCTTTCTGTTTCTATGGAGAAGAGAAACTGACATCTGTCTGACGTTTACCACGCTTCAGCCCAAACACACAGATGCTCATTTCTACTAATATTAAAAAAGGAAAAGCCAATAAACCCTATTACGAAGAACTTCCCAAAATACACAAACGTCTCTTGATGGCAAAAAAGATTAAACCAATTGCAAGAACAACCAACTGTTTTACTATATCAGAATCTGCTTGGCATATAACCACTTTCATAGCAGTGGGTTAATTCTCGGCTGACAGTGTCATGAAAACCTTTCTTAGATCAGAGACTTGTGTATAATCTCACTCACTGGCTTAATGTCCTCAACTAAAACCTCATATCATCAAATCCCCTCACATCCCCAAACATCTCCCAGTGGTGCACCACAACCCCAATGAATGTGGGCCGGGGGTGGGGGGGGGGGGGGGGGGGTGGGGGTCGGGGTGGGAGGCTGGATAAAAAAGTAATGTACGTATTACCGGTAGGTGAGTACAGCTGAGATGTTGTGATTGGTGCAGAATCTTTTGAGGCTGATGGCATATTGCAAAACAGTTGTTTGCTGATGAGTCACTACGTAACTGCATAACTGGGTGTTGGAGGCTTTTATGATAAAGCTTACCTGGACGGAGTCCTTCTTATGTTGTGTGCACAAGTGTTGACACGATGTAGTGAACCTGGGCGCGGTTACCCCGTGTCCACGAGGGGGCATGTGATGATGGGCGCGGTGCACTCTCGGCATCGTGACCACTCAGGGACACACTATTCAGTTAACTTCGGAAATATCCAACGTGAGGAATGCATGAGAAAAACTTCTCTGGAAGTACCGCTATTAAAATCATGTTTTTAAATGTAGTTATTTTTTTGAAAAACACGCAACCATATACGCACGATACACTTGTGGAGTCCAATTTATAGGTCAGCCAGAATTAGGTTAATTTCCATCCAGATATTTGGTAACACTCATTAATTAAATTATTTAGAACTAAAAAATGATTTAGGTAATGCTGATCTAAGGTCTTATGTGTCTTATGCGTATAATTTCAGAACATTACGTTGCAAAACATTAAAACTGGGGGTATCGTCGTTTGATTTTTTGACATATTCGTCGTCACATATTAAATTCCGATAGGCCTACAGCTGCAATTTTTTATTACCCTACTGTCCGTGCAGGTAGAAGAGCCATCCTTAGTGTGTAGGCTAGACTGGTTGTTCCGGAATTACATTGTACTCATACTCTTTTAGTTTTGTCGCAGTCCATAAAGCAACCTGGCTCTTCAAGGGCACATATCAAAGGCTGAACAGACATTAGAAGACCACACATAAGATATGAGTCTTCCTTGTGATGTCAGGCCGTTCTCACATCTTGGTGAATAGCCCACTCCAACCTGCTCAGCTATGTGTGTGTGTGTGTGGGTGTGTGCGCGCGCGCGCCTGTCTGTCTATGTTTGTTTGTTTGTTTGAATGTTTGTCCTACAAACTGCTGGTAGAGATATTTTACCCCACTGCGCACTGATATGTCGTCAATAGGCTACTTAAATAAAACCACAGTTTATATTTGTTTTGTAGAAACCATTGGATGGATTATTTATCTTCAAGTTGTTCCTTTGAAAGAACTGACTTATAGGCTACACACATCGCAATACATGCATGAGTAGGAGTGCAAAGTGATTACATCGTGGGACAATATATCACATTATCCGCAAGGTGTTTACATTACCATTATCTTGCGGTTAATTTCTTTTATGACCGATCCCTGTGGAAGACATAACTCAGAGAAAGGGTGGAGTCACTGTCGGCCGACCTCTCTCGTGAATATTAAAGAGACCCAAGTTTTGCCACCCCCACTCCTAGAACTTGTATCGATGGAACAGTCACTCACAGACTGCGCTTTCTCAGCTCGTGCGCGTTGTTTCGCAGCTGATTTGTGGGGGGAAACAGACTAAGAACAATAATCGCAATAGTCGCAGAAAAGTAGAAACGCGAAGGGAGACAGGCTGCTTTATATTTGAAATCTGATCTACTGACAAAGCTTTGTTCTCCACCGTGCATGTTCAAATTGGAGAATATTAGAGCCGTGTGTCGGCCAGACTTTTAGTTTCAAAGCGAGCGGCAATATCATAAAGAAGGAGGCATGACTCGGAGACGGAGTTCTTTTTTTGCTGCGTTTTCCTTACATGCCTTGCTGCTGTGCCTACGAGCAAAGGTATGTGGAAACTTTATTTGTAGGAGACAACATAGTACAAAGGATATTTGGCACTTTATCTGCATTGTGCTTTTTCTTATTGAACGATTTACTATGTTTAGCTAGATGCATTTGCAGCGCAGGTTGCATTTGACTATTTTTTTGCTCTCATCTACATTTCTGTAAACATGTATCTCGTTTTAATCAATGGATGTGTACACTTGGTACTCGCTTTTGGATTAAACTTTCTAAGAAATATCTGGGGGAGAAAACTACCAGCTATCAACTGCTGCATTTGACAATTTACAGTTAAAACTCAAGCGCCGAGGCGCCCATGGGCTTGTTTGTGAAATTGTGCGCTTTATTTATTTATTTATTTATTTATTTATTCGTTCAATGTATCAATCATCGGAATTCACTGCTTTTTAACAGGTGTCGGAATCGTCCGGACACTTCGAGTTGCAGATATTATCGATGCAGAATGTCAACGGTGAACTGCAGAACGGGCTGTGCTGCGATGGCTCGCGGAATCCTGCGGACCGCAAATGCTCAAGGGATGAGTGCGATACTTATTTTAAAGTTTGTCTGAAGGAATACCAGTCCAGGGTGTCTGCTGCGGGACCGTGCAGCTTTGGGTCGGGATCTACGCCTGTCATCGGAGGGAATACATTTTCTTTGAAAAACACACCGAGGAAAGAGAAATCCAGGATAGTTTTGCCGTTCAGCTTCGCTTGGCCGGTGAGTGAACTATGCACATTCTTCCCACCAAAACGTAACGCTTTCAATAATGGAATGGAAATGAATATCTGATTATGAGACCCGCTCGCATTACTTTGTGGTCACTTGCTTTATTTACTTTCAGTCTCTAAAGTGTTTCCAACCCACGTGCTACTTGTTACCGGAACAAGGCTAAATGTTCAAGCCATTCTATTAATTTACTTTGCGAATCAAAAACGGGGAAAAAAAGGAAACGGGATACAGCGCAGTTCCCGCTACCTTTGGGAAATGAATGCATGTCTACGACACGAAAATGGATCTGTAAATTAGCCGAAGTGCACGTCCAAGTGAGTGTCACTTCTTGCATACTGTCTGACAGTAGGCTATTGCGGTTGATTTAAAGCGCTGCAGGTAATCTACAAATCTTTGCACCCTCATTTCTGTTACTCTGAGATCACACATTTAGCCATTCACCTTGCTTCGTGTAGTTCGTGGACACAGAACATATGTTGGCCATTAGGTAACTATTTTAAAAATAGGCCACATATATTGTGATTTTCTTATTTGTGGCTAATCCACTGAATGACAGGGGATGCTGGAGCGCCTAAATGGTTTAATAGTGTGAAATCAACCAGTGAAACGTAAATTCTGTTAACTAGTCACCGAGTACTAATTCATTTTATTTAAATACCTATTATTTACTGCCGTTATCATTTAAATTAGAATGAAAAGAAAACAGATGAGCTTGCTCGGGGCTATAAACGAATTGTTTACTGGGCACTCTGTCAAGATTTAACCATTTGCTACATTATAAAACGAGTTTTATGAGACAGCAAAGCACGTTTTTTTAACCCTTCATAATAAATGCATCCCCTGATATCGTGATTAAAAAACAAGTTTAGATGTGAATGAATCCGCCCTTGTTATTCTATTGTAGAGAATGCTAAACTGAGGTTAATGCTTGCTGACGTTTCTTTTGCTCGCGCTCCAAACTGTGGTACTGGAATTCTGCCAAGGAAGTTGGGTTCAAGGATGTCAGCGTTTGTTTTATTTTTGCAGCTACAGTGCTTCTAGTCGAATGTGCAAACGCTGTAAAGGATCCGCAGGATAGCCAGTGCAAAAAAATTGGGTTATCCTTATCCACTTTAAATATTTAACATACAGTGCCGAGGAACAGCGTGAACCGTTCTGTACTTTGAAGTCTTAGCGTTTGATATGATTCAACATAATGGAGTACTAGATCTCTGGACGCTTGGCCTGTCCATGCTTTGTTTTGACCATCTGTTCACCTTCCACAGACCATACTTTTCGTCACCACCACAGACACGGCTTAAAATAGACAATATAATTTCCCATACGTTGCAACTTCCTCACGGGCTCAGACATATTTACACTGCTTTATTGCGCAACTGACGCACCTATTTTCACTCTCACTTCTAAATGCATTGTCGTGCTTCCGGTTCAATAAAACAACTGACGTGCGTAAAATGGCTGTATTGGGTAAATCCAATATACTGTTGTATCTGAATAGATGTATCCGAAACGTCCATGGCAAACAGATCACATTGATACAGTTACCCCAGTACCCTTTTACTTTAAAATGCATACTGCCCCCTCTCTTGACTTGTAATATTTATGTGCTGAACAAATGGCTAATTTGACTTAATGACACTGTTACCTTGCATACTCCATGTCCTGTTAGATTTCTACCCTGCAATTTGGGCAGGAGGTTTTATTTCAGCTAAGTTTCACATATTTGAATTTGAAAGGGAGGGGGTTATATCAATAATAATAATGATATCATGTTTTCCGCTTTACAATTTATCTTCTTGGGCACATTGTTACATTTCTGCTTTTTAGATTTTGCGGTTTCTCTGTGCTTAGATATACAGTATGTGTGGAGGTGGCTGGCCTAAATGGGACCACGTGATTGGAAGTTTGAGTTGCTAGGTAAAGAGCAGGAGGCCTGACGCAGGAAGAGGATGATGCACCTGTCGTGACTGGGCCCGTTTGGGGAGCCCACTGTTCTGCTCCTTCTATAAAAAAAAAACACTTTTAACCCTTTCCTCAGCAAAGAAAGAGGGAATTGAAAGTAAAGTGAATGTGCAACAGTATTAGTTTTTATTCTTGCCGGGGAAGGGAAGGTTTTTTAGACGACCAGCCGGAGAGTTGGCATTGGGCCGCGTGGCGGGTGAAGCATGGCGGAGGGGAGGGCAGGCCGCTAATCTGTGCCGTTTTCCGCATGGCGGATAGGCGAAGCCCGGGCGGCATGCCGACGCGCCCGTCTCCGGTTTCATTAGGGTTATTTTAGCCTCAGACGTGCGAGGTGTTTCCTCTGCTGTTTCTGAGGACATCAATAGCCTCCGCGGTGGATAGACGGCCCCGGTTACTTTAACAGGCACACTAGAGTAGGCCGCTGATATGTTTATCACAGAGCACTGCTTTACAGTTAATCTGACCAGTTGTTTTGGCATTTTGGTCACATGGGTCATGGTTTGGGGAGTCAAGCGTTTCACAGTGTACTTATACACTGTTTGCATGCATAAATAATTTGTTTATTTATTGGTATATTAAGTATAATACAAGTATTGTATCAAAAGATATTAGCAGCTTTTTCCATATAGGCTACTGGGTGAATAGTAGGCTATATTGTTACAGTGCTAGCATAATTGCAATGGGATGGACAAAAAGGCAGTATTATCTGTTTATTATATTTTTGCACGATTGCACAAATGGCTTTCACGTGGCCGACTCCTGTAGAACAAGTACAGTGGGCGGTGTTCTGCCTGCACAAATGTCAAAAGCATTTTGGGACACCCTGATTGGATAAAATGCAGTGCTGTTTAAGCTGAGCACGAACAGCTTTGTGGACACGGTTCCCATGCTACACAAAAACGTGTCGCCCTGTGGGAGGGCGAGGTTCCTTCTTGCACGCTGGTGGGCGAAACTGGTGTATCCTGCTCGTTATGTCTGTTCATATGTAAAGCCAGCTGATTAACCGTTTCATCATTGGACCAGCTCATGATGAATGTGTCTAATCACAGACGTGGATCTGCTCATCGTGATCAACTTACCTCAGAGTTTATTACTTTCTTTTGAGGTACAGATTGTTATTACTTTAAAGAAATAAAAAGCATGTTTCTTATGTAAATGTTCATAAGATGCATCTCATTACTGAACCTGCAAAGCCATGTGCAAGACGGGTACTGTGAAGATATATTGGCAATATATTTATCGTACATTTCACGGTCTAGTGCATGCAAGGTTTCAGTCCAGTGTAGGGGTGTTAAATGTGCAAATGAATGGCACAATGTATGGTGCCACCTAACCAGATGTTAAAGCAGAAATATGAGAGAACATATTTATTTATTAGCAATGTGAATACATTGTATGCATTGATTGAGCTTATGCTCTTATCCAAAGCGACTTGCATTGTAAGTGGATCCACCTGAGTTGAATTAGCAACATTGTCACACCAGTAAGTGTCTGTGTGACATCACCAGAGTAATAAATGTAAGTTAAACTTGCTCCAACCTTTAACTACAATACAGATCATAGATACATATTGTCGTTCACTGGATATGTCTGTACATATAGCACAGTCTTCTCCAGACGTTTTTTAAGGGCCGTGGCAGTTATCCACACTGTGAACTGACCGCTTTTATACCACGGTCCTCTTCTGTCTGGACGAAATATTCGGGAGCCATGCGATGCGTATCAGTCAGTGCACTTCCTGAATTCGTTGGCGGCCTGCGGACAGATGGCGGGGCCGTGCGGGTGGAGCGGCTGGCGTTGGCTCCCTCCGAGGCTCTCTCTCTCTCTCTCTCTCTCTCTCTCTCTCTCTCTCTCCGCTCGGCCCAGCTGCTCACAGCCAGCGGGGAAGCCTCTTGTTCACGCCGGGCCTTTTGTGAGCGTCACGCTCCGCCGAGCGCCAGCTATTTCGCATTTAAGCCTGGCGAGCCGGCGGCGGCCCGCGCGGCTAGCGGCGCCGCGGGGTCGCGCACCGGAGCGCGCGGAAGCCGCGGAGCTCGCCGGCGAGCCGCGTCAGAGCGGGGAGCGTTTTCGCTTTACCGCTCGAAAATGCGAAGCTCCCCTTTTTTGTGTGCGGGAGGGGGGGGGGGGGCGAGCGATCGGTCCGACTCACGCGCCCCCCCCCTTAATGCGCAGTTCGGGAGAACGTTGCGACCTGGCCGCCCAGGCAAAAAAAATCGGTCACGGCTAAAAAAATTAAGCAAGAACAATGGCGTGCCCGAAGCGGCTACAATGAGGATTAGGGGACATAATGGGGGTCGGAGCAGAAAGAGCGCTCGGACGGGACAAGCAGCGGGAAGCAGTGCCAGACTCAGCAGAGATGGGCTCCCAGGCAATCCCCGGCCTGACCCCACATAATGGCCGCTCGGGCGTAGCGCACGTCCGCAGAACGGCCGCTCGCCACTCCCGAAAGATCAGCGAGGTCGAGCGCTGGCCTCGTTTAACGAGCGACTGCTTTTAGGCTGCTCTCTTTTGCCTCGTGTTAATCACAGAGAACACGTAGAGGAAGAGGGAGAACAGGTGTGTGTTCCTCCCACTGTAGACCCGGTCTTTGATCTTGTTACCTAAAGGTCACGGGTTTGATTCCCAGGTAGGACACTGCCGTTGTACCCTTGAGCAAGACACTTAACTTGCATTGCTTCAGTGTATATCCAGCTGTATAAATGGATGCAATGTAAATGCTGTGTAAACAAAGTTGTGTAAGTCGCTCTGGATAAGAGCACCTGCTAAATGCCTGTAATGTAGTGTAAGTGTAATGGTTAAATGCAAGGATAAAACTCCATGAGAAAAAGTGGCGGAAAAATGTTATCTATCTTTCCTGTTCAGGAGTTGAATTCATTAAGTTATTCGGATGTGCCATTCTAGGCAACAGTCCAGTAGCTGGTAACAAACCATTAACCATAGATAATATTCCCTGCCAGTGCAATCAACATCCAAATCCTTTGAAAGTAATAGTGCTCCTGTGTGGCAATTTATCCCTTCTGATTTCAGTAGACAAGATGATGTACAAGTTTTTTATTGCAAGCTTATTATTTTTATCTCGCTTTTCTTTTCTGAAGTGCTTTCCTAATTCGTTACCTTTGTCAGCGAAAGTGGAGCGCCAACGCGCGTTTGGGCTAGCGGTTGATTGATAGCCGTGTGTGTTTTTGTTTTATTACAAATGGCTCCGGTTGGTTCTGCTGTGACAGGGGATTAGCGAACGCTGCTCAGACGCTCGGCGGGGGGAAATGAGCGATGACAGCCTGTTATCAGGAAGGCCCTACTTATCCCTTTCAGTGGAGTCCAGAGACAGACTTGGCCCGAAATGTGCTGGAAGTCTTCCTTATCTCTCTCTCTCCCCTGTTTTTGATCGAAATCTCCAGGCAAACAAGGCGTTCCTTTCCACCCCGCTGGAGCACAGTCCCAAGAGATTGGGACTGCTCTTCCCCTTTGGATAGGCCCTGGGGGAGGAGGAAGGGGGGGGGGGAGGGTGGGAAGTAGGGGGGGGCGGGGGTGCGCTAACAAGGGCATTCCTGCAGATGTGGAGCTGTGATCTGGTGGAATGAGTGAAAGGTCTCCGCTGGTGACACAGCTTTCAGGGAGGCGGGAACTTGCACTTTTTCGACCGGATCCCTTTCCTCCCGTCCTTGGTTGTGAGCGACGCTGCACGCGTAGCTGCTTGTGCCTGCTTCGTGTTACCTGGCTGGCCAGAGAGCACCACTCTGCAGCCAGCAGCCCTTGTGTGGAGAACGAGCCGTATTTTTAAATTAAGTAACAGGGGGCCTGGGGATCGCTGCTGTGTTCAGACCGTCGCTGACAGGGAGCCGCTGTAGCGGTTGATGCAGTTTTTTGTCGTTTGTTTGTCGTTTGTTCCTCTGCTTTCTGGCAGGTTTAAGCGGGAAAAACGGCGGAGGGTATTTCTGAACTCCCTCTGCCAGCCCAAACTGAGCGATGGCCTGTTTTCAGGCCCGCCGCTGCTCTTTATCAGATTGTGTCTGTGCGCTGGACGGAGTCGTCTAGACCCGGCGATAAAGATGCGTAGCTGCGTTGCGTTAGCGGTGGCGGGGGAGGGGAGGGGGGCGGTGGGGGTGTAAAGAGGGGCGAGGGTCAGCAGCAAGCATGGGAAAACTGAACTGGGGAGTGGGGGGGGGGGGGGGGGGGGGGGCAAAGGTATTCACAACTGATAACCGGATGGTGAATTATGGAGTGAGATTAATTGGAAAAACCTGTGGCTTCTGTTTACTTTCCACGGTTACTGACGGGGCTTTGCGTTTAACGGGCTCTTTGTCAGGCTGGTAAATGGATGAACTATCCCGTTTCTGCTTTCCAAAGCGAGGCCGGTGTTCATTTCAGTCGACAGAAAGAGAACATAGTGTTTCTATTAAAAAAAAAAAAAAAAAAAAAAGAAAGAAAGAAGATTTTCAAAAGAAGATCATTTTTTGAGGCGTGTGCCCTGTTCTGTTGACATCCAGGTAGTTTGCCAGTTCCCTTTCAACAAAAGACACCGGTTTCATGTCCGGACTTGTCCAGACTCACTTTTCTGTCTGAAGCGCTTTCCCACAGTTATCAGCGAGCGAAGCCCTCGCCCTGCTCAGCCGGGTTGGGAAACGTTTGAGAAACGAAAGCAGAGGCGGGCGTCTGGGGCCCAGGCCTTTCGGCCCGCGGTCGCTAGGCTAAGCGCTAACGCGGCGCTAGCGGCCTTACCCTTTTTTTGGGAAGCGTTTTTGGCGGGCCGCCCTCGGGCTTGTCGTGGCGCGGGTTCGAGCTGAGCCGTCGGGAAGGATGACGGTTGGATGACACGGCTTTTGGTCACGCGGTGCTGCTGGCCCGTGTTAGGGGTCCTTCACGGAGGGACAGTACCGCGGCGTTCTGGTCCTGCAGCGGGATTCTGAGCTGCCAGAAACGAACTCCATTACAATTTTGTGCTACAGTACATCCATTTAGCAGACGGCCATATACAGAGCTGCTAATGAAACAGAGCACATTAGCGTCTTCAATAGGTTTATAGGAGCAGGGACAACTATAGAACAGGAGCATTAACGCTCTGTGCTTTGAGGGCTAAGAGCTGCTGCTAGCATTAGCTGTTTCAATAAGAACTTCTAACATGTCCGGTGTTAAGGGTGGCAGCATGTCCAGTGTTAAATGAAGCTGTGTGAGGTTACATCAGGAGAGGCTGGAGTTGGGAAAGCAGGGACGGTCTCGTAGGGGTGTCCTGTCCGTCTGGACAGGAGGCCGGGGAGTGACAAGGACCGGGAGGAGGAGGGGTTTGGGGGGGGGGGGGTGTGGGGTGTGGGGGGTTCTGGCAGGGCTCCAAGCTCCCGGACCGGGGGGGGGGGCTGGCAGTTCTCCAAGCTCCCAGACCAGGGGGGAGGGGGGGCTGGCAGGGCTCCAAGCCCCAGTGGCCAGTGGGAAGGGGATGGCGTCTGGCCTCATTACTGCAGAGAATTCCATTGAGCTGCGCAACAAGAGGAGTGAGTGTGTGAATGTGGCAAGTAGGTGGTGTGTGTGGAGACTGCCACGGCAGACACACACACACACACACAGGCACGCAGGCACAGCCATAAACACACACGCATGCGTGCACACGTACATGCATGCATACAGGCAAGATGGCACAGCCATAAACACACCCACCGATGCACATGCAGCCATAAACACACACAGATGCACATGCACACGCACACACGCACACCCACACGCACACAAAAACACACACATGCACATCCAAACGCACACACACACACACAGCTCTCTTCTGTCAGTTACCTGATAGCGGTGAGAGCCACGGTGGCATTTCAAAGAGCTGCTGGAATAAAAGGAAAGAGTCTCCAGAGGCTTCTCTCTGCCCAGGGTCTGAAATCCACCCCCCCTCCCCCCCCACTTTAACCACCCGACACAGGGTCAGAGCCCCCCCCCCCCCCACCCCAATGTAACCACCCTGCCCTGGGTCTGAGCCCCCCCTTCCCCCACACTGTAACCACCCTGCCCAGGGTCTGATACCCCCCCCCCCTCCCCCCACTCTAACCACCCTCCCCTGGGTCTGAGCTCCAACCTGCCCAGACTCCACCCCCACTGAATTCTGGGAAGGAAATATTCACCAGCATTGGTTTCTCTGTCCAGAGGGAGAGGTGGTGGCTGTTAGAATGTCCTTTCTGGAATTCAGCACCTGACAGTTAGTCACATGGGAGTATCCCAGGAGGCAGCGAGTGCAGTTTCGCTGAAGGGACCTGCGGCAGTGAGATAGCGAGCTGCTATCTGTGTTTTTTTAAATCAGATGTGCTCGTTTGCTAACCGCCCATCGA
This sequence comes from Anguilla anguilla, assembly GCF_013347855.1. NCBI lineage: Eukaryota > Metazoa > Chordata > Actinopteri > Anguilliformes > Anguillidae > Anguilla > Anguilla anguilla. Next base: position 26,404,643 of record NC_049218.1, on the reverse strand, counting down.
TCTGTTTACGTTATCGCTCGAATGAGAGATGAACTGTGCGCCCTGTCAGAAGTCTCGACTCATAGCGCTAGTCTGGCATTAGTCATATGAAAGCGAGCAACATCAGCAGTTTCTTTTTAATGTGCAGTTGGATGTGGGACGGACATGCATCAGGTGGTGTTGTTTACCACGCGCTTTAAGGAAAAGCCTGCCCAGAACCACTTGCCGATGATGTATCTTAAAAAGATGAAATTCACGTTTGTGTGCGTGGAGGCTGAACAGGATGAGCCGGGTTTGTCACAGTAGAATGATTTTAAAAAACAACAAAAAAACGGACAGCTTACAGTACCTGATGGTGGCAACATGGAACACGGAACAATATCGAGGCACGTTGGTTACACTTGTTACTCCCTTACCCCCCCCCCCCCCGCCCACCCAGCCCTAGCCCTGACACGTCTGCTTTTCCCAGTTAATCCGATTAGATCAGAAATAGGCAAATAATCACCCAGCTGGCCAGGAAACCGGGCTGCTGGGTTTTTTTTCTTGCGTGTGGGATCTGTGGAGTGGGTTGTGGTCCAGGAGCAGACCTGCACGTGCAGGGGAATGGATCCTGCCCTCGGTGGGGGGGGGTGGGTATGTGGGGGGGGGGGGGGGGGGGCAGCCTTGGAGCAGAACGATATAGCCGCTAGCGATATGTGGTGGCCTTTCTTGTCCTTTTTTTTTCTTTTTCGTCGTTTCTTGCCTGTTGCACTGACCCGCGTCCTTTCTTTCTCCCCCCCCCCCCCCCCCCCCCCACCCCCCACAGAGGTCCTTCACGCTGATAGTGGAAGCCTTGGACAGCAACGAGACGGCCGGGGCCAGTGAGTATCCGCTCGCCTGTCTGTGCGCTGGGAGCTCGCTTCCACCTGACGAGCGGCTCGCTAATGGGGCAAATTTTGGCGGGAAAAGAGGAAGAGAATAGAGGAAGGGTGTAGCGCTGCGTGCGGAGGGCCGAACGCGCCAGCGTCGCTCTCCCGCCTCGGTTATCGGGGCTGTGGTATGTTCTGTGGGTCGAAGGTCGTGGGGGAGTGGGGGGGGGGGGGGGGGGGGGGGGGGGGGAAGTCTAGGAAACGGCATTGTTTGCCTCAGGAGCGGCTCGGCCAGAAATGGACGTTTATTTTTCTTGCCTTCTCCCCCCTGAAGAGAGGATGCCGCCGGTACCCATGTCAAGGAGCTAAAGAGAGCATGATGACAGGTGGCCCTGACGGGAGGAGGGAGGAGGGAGGGGGGAGGGGGGTTGGGGGGGGGCTCTCGTGCGCTTATAAAAATGTTTGTGTACGCCTGAGGGCTAGCGGCAGGTGCTAGCCCCGGGTCGCGCGGCCGCGCGGTCCGAGAGGGGAAGTGTGTGCAGCTGTGGGGCCCTGACCTTCCTGCCCGCGCGGCCCTCGGCCCGACGGCCCTTCCCAGCATGCCGTGCGTTTCCTAATACGGCTGGTGCGGGAGGTCCCCGGCCCCACACACACACAAGGTGGGGGGGGTTTGGGAAGGGTCGGGCATGCGCTCTAATCAGGGGAAGGAATGTGCTAAGCTGCTGTTTTTAGTGTGTGTGTGAGCTGGAAGTGACCTGAGCTCTCGTGGGTCACGCCGGGCTCGCTGCATTGTCTCCCGATTCATTCGCAGTGAAGTGAAGGTCCTCCGCTCCTCCGCTTCGTCTTCGTCTTCTCCTCCTCCTCTTTCACTGTATTTGTCCTCCGGAGAGCCATTAGTGCGTGGGTGTGAAAAGCACTTTGCACATGTGTGTGTGTGCGTGTGTGTGCGCGTGTGTGTGTGTGTGTGTGTGTGTGCGTGTGTGTGCGCGTGTGTGTGTGTGTGTGTGTGTGTGTGCGTGTTTCTTTAAGACCTCTGGGCTTGAGCACCATCACAGCTGTATTGTAATAAAGCCAAAATCAGAGAGCCATACTTTAGATTTCTGCACTCATGGTAAAGATTGTCATTATTCGGTCAAGATCGTAAGGTTGAAGTTTCTTCCTTTTTTTGTTCCCCAAAAGGTCAGCAGTGAAGCGTACCGCGGATCTGTCAAACACTGGCTGCGCTGCCTCAGCGGGGCTCTAGTGAGCCACATGTTCCCTGGCTTTCCGTACAACCAAAGGGCTATCCGCTTTCACCATTACAGCCCGCCAGTGTGTAGTGAGGTAATGTTAACCGGAATAGGCTTTCCTTTTATTTAAAAAAAAAGAGAAACCTCAAGCTGTGACTCACTGCTGTCACTCTGTTTGCATATGAATATATATTCCGATCAGCTGGCGTATTAACTGCTGAGCGGTGTATTCTGGAGCTGACAGAATAACATGGTGGTGTTTTTTGCGGGAAAACCCACCCCGGTCCGGAGGGGTTTTTTTGGCCACGCTGCGCTTCGGGCTCCTGATGCAATTTGCCTGCAACGTCCCTCTCCTGTGCCACGCCGGAGATGAAAGGCCGCTCTGAGTCCGGACCGGCCCTCCTGTCCCGCTAACGCGTCAGCGCTGTTTGCTAACGGGCTCGCGCGTTTATTTGCGGTGGAGCTCCGGGATATTTGGCGAGCTCCACCCCCCCCCCCCCCCCCCCCGGCGGTTCGAGCATCTCCCCGGCGGCGGGTAGCGAGGGGGCGTGACCTGGTCCCGGACGCGCGCCGCAGCCCGGCGGCGAAATGTCGCGGAGCGGCTCTGCATTCCGGGCTAACGTGAAAATGCGATCGCCTGCTGCGTTTCGGCCCTGCGTTTTTTTAAAAACGCGGTCAGCGGGCGAGGGGGGGGGGGGGTCGCGGTCTGTCGGGCGCTCGGGGACGGCACAGGAAACGGCGGTGACCCACCCTCTCGGTGCGACCCGGTTCTGGGTTCGGCGGGGAGTCGGGAGCGCTCGAACGACTGAGGAGGGAGGCTCTTCTGGGAAGGCAGGGGCCTGCTGCCGTTTTTAAAAAATCTGTTAAAAAGCCGAGAGTCGGAGGCGCTAAATCCACTCCGAGGCCGGTGCGCCAGGGCCAGAGCGCTGTCTGTGGGGCCCCTGAGGCGTCTGGCACCTGACGAGGTGATCTGGCACGGGGCCCAGCCGGGAGAGAATCTGTTCTAAAGGCTACACGGCTCATGGGCAGCATATATATAGAGTGGTCATGTCAGGTGTGTGTGTGTGTGTGTGTGTGTGTGTGTGTCTGTCTGTCTGTCTGTGTGTGTGTCCTTTTTCTGGGTGCTTGTCCTCAAAACAAACCCATGGCTAAAATGGAAAAATTGGACGCACTCCAAAATAATCTTCAGAAAAAAAAGTTTTATGAGACATAAGTTTGTATTCAAGGGCAAAGGGAGAAAGCAGCTCAGCAGGTTGGCTGTGCTTTCAGAGCTATGAGAAAAGCACGGTCGAAATGTTAGCTACTTGTGGATCAGACATGGTGCCTAATGAACTGTGGGTTGTTTTACTGTCTAACCTACACCTGCAGCTCTGTCTTGCCTTCTGTAAAGAAGGAGTGAGAGTCTGAGAAGACTAGTATTAGAAAGCAGAATGCCACTCAAAGCTGAGGATTGAATGTCAGAGAACCCATCGTGTGCTCCAAACATGAATCTGAAAGCATGAATGCATTAATGATAAAATGATCTCCATGTGTCTATTGTTATGATTTTATGTCATATTACCATTGGTGTGATTATTCTTACTGTACATAGCTATTTGATGAATGTATTATCGTCAAAAAACAGCTTTGTTTTGACTGTTCACTGTGGAGGACTTGTGTGCACTGTTCTGTCAGTCATGCTACTGAAGTAGATTTTAACTGAACTGAGAAAGAGAGAAAAGAGAGATGAATGGAGAGAGCGAGAGAGAGAGAGGTTCATGTCCCTTTAAAGACCCGACGGCCTCGCCGTTCGAGGAATCGGTCAGTGCGGTGTCCGGTACGCGCCGGGCTCCTCCTCCTCCTCTCACACGGGCGCGGTGTGCCTGTCCGACCCGCAGGGGGCGAGCTCATCGAGAAGGCCGTCCACTCCGGCATGATCAACCCCAACCGGCCGTGGCACACCCTGAAGCACAACGGGCAGGTGGGCCAGTTCCAGTACCAGATCCGCGTGGCCTGCGACGAGCACTACTACGGCATCGGCTGCAACAAGTTCTGCCGCCCGCGCGACGAGTTCTTCGGCCACTACGCCTGCGACCACAACGGCAACAAGACCTGCCTGGAGGGCTGGGCCGGCCCCGACTGCAACACGGGTACGCGGCCCGAGTCCCGGAGTCAGCACCGGGGATTCAGCCAGTGAGAGAGATTCAGCGAGTCAGACATCAGAGATTCAGGCAGTGAGAGAGATTCAGCCAGTGAGAGAGGTTCAGCGAGTCGGACATCAGACATACAGGCAGTGAGAGAGATTCAGTGATTCGGACATCAGACATACAGGCAGTGAGGGAGATTCAGTGAGTCGGACATCAGAGATTCAGCCAGTGAGAGAGATTCAGTGAGTCAGACATCAGAGATTCAGGCAGTGAGGGAGATTCAGTGAGTCAGACACCAGAGATTCAGCCAGTGAGAGAGATTCAGTGAGTCAGACATCAGAGATTCAGCCAGTGAGAGAGATTCAGTGAGTCGGACACCAGAGATTCAGGCAGTGAGAGAGATTCAGTGATTCAGACATCAGAGATTCAGGCAGTGAGAGAGATTCAGTGAGTCAGACACCAGAGATTCAGCCAGTGAGAGAGATTCAGTGAGTCAGACATCAGAGATTCAGCCTGTGAAACAGATTCAGTGAGTCAGACGTCAGAGTGCATCATGGGTAATTTGGCTACTTCTCCCTGTGACAAAGAGGCCTTTCACCAACTCACTGTCTGTCTGTCTGTCTGTCCCCTGTTAATAGTGCAGAGGCCTTACAGCAGCATATTGTCTGTCTGTCTGTCTGTCTGTCTGTCCCGTTAATAGTGTTGGGCTGTATTGTAAACTGACCTGATGGATTTGTGATTGTGAGGCACCGCCTACCCAAGCCTGGATCATGCAGGATAATTGGAGGGTCCAGATAAATCTTGGATTTTGTAGGATTACTGCACCAGGAGATTAGTGGGCCTACATTCCCACGAGTGAGATGGGGGGTAGGGGGTGGGGGGCGGGTTGGGGTACACGGTAAAAGGGACGGAGGAGCTGGCAAAAATGCTGACTTCTCTTTCCTGCTTTCTTCTTTCTCCCTCTCCCTCCCTCCCTTCTCCCTTTCTCCAGCTATCTGCCGACAGGGCTGCAACGCGGAGCACGGATCCTGCAAACTGCCTGGAGATTGCAAGTAAACGCACATGTTTTACACTGCATTTATTTCATTCTGATATTCGATACCAGCAGCCGGGAGGGGCGGACATGCGGATTTTTCAGTCCGTGAAGCGCTGTGTCGGAATGCGTGCTGTGACGGGCAGGGGTCTTATTGTGCTTCTCAAGTGGTGCCAGAGTACGTTTGGAGAGGGGTGGTCGAGCAGTCCGTCTGCGGTGTCTGCGTTAGCACGCTGCAGCTGGGAAAGGCTACGCCCGGCCAGCAGCTTCCCCCGACTCCGTCACCCTGGAGACAGCCGCTCGCCCGTAAAGAGGCAGAAAGAGAGAGAGAGAGAGAGAGAGAGAGACAGACAGAGAGAGAGAGAGAGAGAGAGAGAGAGAGCTGTCGAGACTTTCAAAACTCAGGAGCTGGCTTTGAGATTTCTCGTTTGTTTGGTTGTTTTGCATCGAGAGTACATTTTCACTTTTTTTTCGTTCCCCCACTTTGATTCGCTGACGCCAGAACGCCTCTTTTATCGGGAGACCTCGTTTAACCCTTTTCTACAGGATTAGGGGGGGGGGGGGCAGCCCTTGTTTTTACCAACGACTTCTTGCCGTTGCTCGTTATTGGGGCTGAGCGGGGGGGGGGGGGGCGAGCCGGGGCCTGCGCCGCAGGAAGTCTGTCGTGCTGATTTCTGCGCCACTTCCTTGCCAGAGAGGCTTTTCACCCGGTCATCTTCACGCACTTCACAGTGGTGCGCTGCCGGAGGAGTCGATCCTCAAACAAAAGACCCGTGCGCTTCAGAGTCAAACAAATGAAAAGGGGGGGGGGAATAAAACTCCCTCATCGAAACTCGTTGAATGGCCTTCTTACAAAGATGGTGCGCGCAGTCAAGTGATAACAAATAACAGGAAGTGGAGCGCGTCTATAGCAGGAGTTCAGGGCCTGGTTTCACACGCTCGGTAGTGCCCTAGAGGAAGCCGTGGCGTGTCGCATGTGGGAATAACGAGCGGAGTTCATCCCTGCGCACCCAGGCCCCCTCTCACACGGTGTCCGGACCAATCGGACGCTCTTGTTTGCTTACGGTGCAGCTTTCGCGGCGTGGAGCTGCCTGTCTGCGCAGTCACAGCGCGCACAGTGTTCCGCTGCGCGTTCCCCAGCCTACCGCAGGCGCCTTTTTTTACCTCAGCGTAGCTCAGCGCGTCGGCGCCTCCTGCAGGTGGGGATGGAGTCGCGGAAAAGCCAGCGGATGGCGGTTCTCTCCCAGGCTCAGAGAGCCTCAGTGCCGGACAGGCCGTACACTTTTCTTTTCGCCCTTCCTGCCTTTCCTTCCTCTTTTATGAGCGAGTGCAGACGGAGTCTCCTGTGTCGCCAGGACTCCCCCCCCCCCTCCCCCCCCCCCCCACCAGAGCACTTGCAGACGCAAACTCACCGTCGAGCGCCGTCCACCAGCTCTGCTTTTCTGCTGTTTGAGTAAAGCCCTCAAAGTCAATATTAGCATATTAGGGCTTTCTTCACTGGCTCTATTGGGGAAGGTTATCATTCTGTACACAGCGTTAACTCCTGACCTCAAAAAAGGGTTGCCCCCCCCTCCCCTTTCCCCTGCAGCATTTGCCCCCCCCCCCTCCCCTTCTCCAGCAGTACGTGTTGCTAAGCTGTTCAGCCCCTAGCCAGTCTTTATTGTCTGTCACAGGCCTGCTGTCTCATTGCTGCCCCTTTAAAAGCCCTCCGCTCTCCTGCTGATGCATGGACTGCAGCTCACGCTTCGCAGTTTGAAACTCACATGGTGCTCATCCTGCCGTTTTACTGGTGAAAGTTCACCAGAGGTCGGTGACAAACGCGCGGAATGTGACAGAGCGCCGCAGCGGTTAGGCTCCGCCCCCCGAGCGGCCGCAGCGGATAGGCTCCGCCTAACACTGTCCTCTTCCTCCGCGCCAAGCTGTTTCTGAATCCCGCGTGACGGAGCCCGTGGGAATCGAAGCGCTGCCCAGCCCGCGAAACCGCCGCGGTCTTCTCTCTGCACGCGCCCAGACCGTTCCTACCGTCAGCCGTTGAGAAGGGACCCTGCTGGAATCAGCGCTCTTTTCAAAATATGCTTTCCTTTGTTAACATGAAACTGTTTACATTTTTCTCCTGTGTCGCTGCATTGACTGGAAATAGAATGCAGGGTGTGCTTTGCTCGTGCAGAGTGAGACCAGTAGCGGCAAGCTTTTTAATTAGGGCACAGCATCATTAGGACACATCATCATTAAGTATTCGTAACCGTTGTCCTAGTGGCTGGTAAGGCCCTGTCTTCCGTTTGTCTGTGGCTTGTTTCTGTCTCTCCTCAGTGGCTCGGCAGGGTATATTTCCTGATTTACCGCCTCAATCTGACCCATAGGCCCTTAATGCACTGAACACCCTCATGTTCTCCCCTGAGTGGAAGGCCGTAGGCTCTCTCTGTGGTCGACGGCGCTGCACACACGCTCCGGAGCGGAGAGCTCAGTGAGAACCGGCTGCTGTTGCTGCTGTAGTTGTTGTTGTTGTTGAAGGCGTGTGTGGTCGGGTGGGGCGCGGCGCGGCGGCTCATCCCTGCTCCCCGTTCCTGCAGGTGCCAGTTCGGCTGGCAGGGCCAGTTCTGCGACAAGTGCAGCCCTCACCCGGGCTGCGTGCACGGCACCTGCATCGAGCCCTGGCAGTGCCTCTGCGACACCAACTGGGGCGGGCAGCTCTGCGACAAAGGTACAGCCCCCCTGCCACCCCCGTATCACCCCCCCCCCCCTCTTATTTCTTTCTCATTCTCATTCTCAATGCTCACTGAGTAAACGCTTTACTGAGTAATAATACAGTTGCCATCAATGATGACAATAATGATAATAACGGGAGGGAAATAATTTTATATTAATGTTTTATCATTGATTGTCCATTCTTTTAATCTCTTCTATCCCACTGTCAATAATTCGAACAATGATAGTAAGAGAAGTAGGGTGCCACGGCTAATTGGAGACTCTAAATTTCCCATAGATATGAGTGTGTGAGTGAATGTGTGAGTGCATGGTGTGTGTGTGCCCTGCGATAGATTGGCAGCCTGCCCAGGGTGTACACCTGCCCCTCACCCAGCACCCCCTGTGACCCTGCCCAGGATAAGCGGGCATAGATAACGGATGGATGGATGGATAGTAACAGCAGTAGGGCAATAATAATGGATTTACTCTCTCTCTCTCTGCCCTGCCATGCCCACCTCCGCTCCCCCCCCCCCAGACCTGAACTACTGCGGGACGCGCCAGCCCTGCCAAAACGGGGGCACCTGCGGCAACACGGGGCCCGACAAGTACCACTGCTCCTGCCGGGACGGCTACTCCGGCGTCAACTGCGAGAGGGGTACGTGCCCGCCCCCCGCGAAGCGCCCGGCGGCCCCATTAGTCAGACGCGCTCACGGAACCTGTTACCCCCGCGCGCGCGCGCGTCCCTTCAGGTTTATTAATCACGCAGCGCGCTCAACGCAGTCGAACCTTTCGCTCTGCGCTCCAGCGCTGTGAGCCCTTGCGCTTGTTTACGCTGAATTTGACACGTACCGCTATTGTAACTCCCCGTACCTTTATTTAGGCCACTTTGTGTGTGTACCCTAATAAACGGCGAACGTTGCAAACCCGTGGTTTCGGTGTTTTCTTATCCGTCTGAAAGTACAGTAACGGCCTAGTTGGCCCGGGTCCAAGTGAAAGCACGGCGGCTTTTCTGTTTCGGCGTGAAAGAAAACGAAACGAAACAGAACGTCTGAGGGTGTGAGTTCTGGCTGCGCTCTGAGATGCCTTTAGAGTCCGCTCCCGGGTACAGTGGCGTCCCTGCGGGGCAAACTGGGGAAGGTGTTTTTTTGGGTAGGTGAGGGATGTAAATGGGGATGAGGGGCGGGGCCGAGCTGTGTCAGAGGCTTTGATATGGCTGACTCATGTTGAATCTGTCAGACTGGTCTGCGACGGGTGGGCGGGGCTCGGCTGTTGTTTGACTGTTGTGTGACGGGGACGCCCTTAACTGGAATATGACTTCAGATTTTTAATGGGAGGATTCCATGGCAACGAATGTTTCATTGTGTGCGTTTATTATTATTTAGGTGTGTGTGTGTGTGTGTGTGTGTGTGTGCACGCGTGCATGTGTGTGCGTGCACATGTGCATATGTGTGTGTGTGTGCAGTAGGGTGGGGGAGTAGTGACTGTCATGCTGCACAGGCGAGCTGTACCAATCAAACCCCTCCCCTCCCCCCCTTCCAAATCTCCGATCATTAGTTCATTTGAAGTGAAGATCACACTTCCAAATGCAGGCCGCATACCCCCCTGTCCCACACCGTACCCCCCACCCCCCCCCCCCCCCCCCCACCCCCAACACTGCTTTGGACAGGACTCCCCAGCAGTGGGCTGGAAGTCTCGCTGCATTGGTCAGCTCGGCGCAGCGTGAAAGATGATTTCCTGCCGGTGCCGTCCGGAGCAAGGCTAACGCTAATGAGACCAGGTCTGGGGGCTGCTGCCCTCCTGGATGCACCCAGGGAAGTTTGGGGTGGTCTGGGAGAGTGAGGGGGGGGTATAACGGAGGAGAGACGCCCCCCCTCCCTCCTCCTGCAGTGTGAGAACTTTGTGCTTAAACCTGTGTACCCCCCCCCCCCCCGCCCCCCCCCCCAGCGGAGCGCGCCTGCCTGTCGGACCCCTGTGCTAACGGAGGGACCTGCGCGGAGACCAGCTCCGGGTTCGAGTGCCAGTGTGCGGCGGGATGGAGCGGCCCGTCCTGCCTCACCAGTAAGCGCGGCGCGGCGCGGCGTGGCGTGGCGTCCAAATCACCCCCCCTCCCCTCCCCTCCCCTCCCCTCCTGCCTCACCAGTAAGCGCGGCGCGGCGCGGCGTGGCGTCCAAATCACCCCCCCTCCCCTCCCCTCCCCTCCCCTCCTGCCTCACCAGTAAGCGCGGCGCGGCGCGGCGCGGCGTGGCCTGGGGTCCAAATCACCCCCCCTCCCCTCCCCTCCCCTCCCCTGGTGACAGTCGCCGCGGTAACGCCACGCCCTTCCTTTCCCTCTCAGATGTGGACGACTGCACCCCGAACCCCTGTTCCCACGGCGGCGCCTGCCAGGACCTGGTCAACGGGTTCAAGTGCAGCTGTCCCCCACAGTGGACCGGCAAGACCTGCCTGATCGGTGAGTGTCTGCCTCCCCGCCCCTCCCACCCCCCACCCCCCCATGGTTGCAGACGCGGGGCTTCGCCTATGTGCAGGCAGGGCAGTAACGGTAAAAATAATTATCATTTAATATTCCGTGTGGCAGTATAATGGGTAAGGTACTGGTCTTGTAATCTAAAGGTCATAGGTTCGATTCCCGGGTAGGACACTGCCATTGTACCTGTGAGCAAGGTATTTAACCTGCATTGCTTCAGTATATATCCAACTGTATAAAATGATGCAATGTAAATGCTATGTAAAAAAATAAACTTGAGCCAGTCACTCTGGATAAGAGAGTGTGCTAGAATGCCTGTAATGGGTTTTTCGTGCACCCAAAGCTCTATGTTCAAGGTGTATATAATATATCAGTAATGAAACAAATGGTTCTGTCCTCATGATAATTGAGTCGGACATGCTTGCTGAGCTGGGCGAGCAGCTCCCCTAAAGTAAGGGCAGTACGTCCTCCAGCCACTAGGCGGCAGTCTCTTCGGCTCTTCCTCTGCGCTGGAACGGAAAGCGCGCCGTTCCCCAGGAGCAGCCGGTTCTCCCGGGTTAGAGCCCGTCTGCAGCTGGTGCTCTGAGCACCTGGGCCTTGTGAGAGAGCGTTCAGTTCTGGGGCAGGCTAGTTCAGGAGAGAGCTGGAGGGGGGCGTGGAGGGGGGAGGGTGTGGGGTAGCACTGGGGCAATGTGAGAGAGCGTTTGGTTCTGGGGCAGGCTAGTTCAGGAGAGAGCTCGGGGGGGCGTGGAGGGGGGAGGGTGTGGGGCAGCACCGGGGCGATGTGAGAGAGCGTTTGGTTCTGGGGCAGGCTAGTTCAGGAGAGAGCTCGGGGGGGTGTGGAGGGGGGAGGGTGTGGGGCAGCACCGGGGCGGTGTGAGAGAGCGTTCGGTTCTGGGGCAGGCTAGTTCAGGAGAGAGCTCCGGGGGGCGTGGAGGAGGGAGGGTGAGTGGGGGTAGCTCTGGGGCATTCGGGGCTGGGGCTGCGGTGTAGGGGAACGCTGTTCGGCCTCAGCGAGGGCGAGGGGTGGGGGGGGGGGGGGCGGAGGGTGAGTGGGGGTAGCTCTGGGGCATTCTGGGCTGGGGCTGCGGTGGAGGGGAACGCTGTTCGGCCTCAGCGAGGGCGGGGGTGAGGGGCGGGGGGGCGGGGGGGGGGTCGCTGTGGGAAAGGCAGGGGCTCCTCTCCGCTCCGCTGCCGTGCGGCTGAGCCCCCAAAGCCGGGATGATCTCATGAGGAATGAGCCGGGGGCGTCCCGGGGAGAACGGGCCGGAGCTTCAGAGTCCGTTAGAGACGCGCCACTGAGCCCATTTACCCCTCTGATCCAGCAGAGCCCCCCCTCCCGACTGAGCCCATTTACCCCTCTGATCCAGCAGAGCCCCTCCTCCCGACTGAGCCCATTTACCCCTCTGATCCAGCAGAGCCCCCCCTCCCCACTGAGCCCATTTACCCCTCTGATCCAGCAGAGCCCCCCCTCCCCACTGAGCCCATTTACCCCTCTGATCCAGCAGAGCCCCTCCTCCCAACTGAGCCCATTTACCCCTCTGATCTCGCTCGCTCTCTCTCTCTCTCTCTGTCTCTCTCTCTCCCAAAACCCCTCTGCTCTCGCTCGCTCTCTCTCTCTCTCTCTCTCCCTCTCTCCCTCCCTATCCCCCTCTGCTCGCTCTCTGTCTCTGTCTGTCTCTGTCTCTCCCAAACCCCTCTGCTCTCGCTCGCTCTCTCTCTATCTCACTCTCCCAAAACCCTCTGCTCTCGCTCGCTCTCTCTCTCTCTCTCTCTCTCCCTATCCCCCTCTGCTCTCGCTCGCTCTCTCTCTCTGCCTCTCTCTCACTCTCTCTCACTCTCTCTCTATCTCACTCTCCCAAAACCCTCTGCTCTCGCTCGCTCTCTCTCTCTCTCTCTCTCTCCCTATCCCCCTCTGCTCTCTCTCTCTCTCTCTCTGTCTCTCTAATCTGCCTGTTTTGTGTGTGTGTGTTTGTTGTGAGGTTTTTTTAAACTTCTGTGCATAAATGGCTCCTCTCCATGGCAACCAGCTCGGTTCAGTTTTGAATGTGGAGAGACCCACCGAAGTTCCATCTCAGGGCGACTAAAAAGCATTTCTCGCACTCCCCTTTACGTCACTGTCATTTCTGCGCCCTTCTCCTCAACTGACGTCTCGTGTTTGTTTCTCAAGACGCCAACGAATGCGAGAGCAAGCCCTGCGTGAACTCCAACTCCTGCCGCAACCTGATTGGTGGATACTTCTGCGAGTGCGTAGCAGGCTGGACAGGACAGAACTGTGACACCAGTGAGTGGGCTTCAAATTTAAAAATGTATTTTTAATAGGCTAAAATATTATGTATTCATATTTAATCTTTAAATATTAAAGAGTTTATGGTGATTAGGGAAATCTGATGAAAGCTTAGAGAGTTAGCTCTGTTAGCTAACTGTAAGTCTGGCTTGTGATTAAAAAAAAAAAAAAAACATTTAATCTGCACGCTCTATCTGGTTCACAGATATTAATGACTGTGAGGACCAGTGTCTGAATGGAGGCACCTGCAAGGTAAGACTTCTCTCCACAACTTATTTCTGTACTTTTATATATTTATATAAACTTATATGAAGGACTTTACATCCTCTTTTTTTTTTAGAACCGTCTTTAAAAAACAGCAACTGTTAACACCTCCCTGGTGCTTTCAGACGCTTGAAAAACAGACGTAATGAAGATGTTCCTTGTAAAAGGGGGGTGGGGCAGTGAGAAACTATGGATCAAGCTCTTTGAGCCGAGCAGAGGTGGGGGTGGGGGGTGGGGGCGGGGGGTGGTGGGGAGGGGGGGGAGCGCCCTCCGACTGCAGCAAATAGGATAATCATGGATACGCTTTTATTGCCAGGAAAGTCCGTCTTAATTATCTAGCTTGTGTGATGGTGATTTTTTTGTAATGCTTGTTTGTTTTTTTTTTCCCTCCCTCTCTTCCCCCCCCCTCCCTCCTCCCTCCTCCCTCCTGCCGCTCTTTGGTTGTTGTCCTCTCTCTCTCAGGACCTGGTGAATGGTTACCGCTGCCTCTGCCCGCCCGGCTACACGGGGGAGCGCTGCGAGACGGACATGGACGAGTGCGCCAGCGCCCCCTGTCTGAACGGAGGTCACTGCCGCGACGACGTCGACGGGTTCCAGTGCCTGTGTCCCGCCGGCTTCTCGGGCAACCTGTGCCAGGTGGGCAGCGCCAATGCCCAGCCCCCGCATCACCCCCCAACCCCACCCCACCCTACCCTACCCCCACCAGCCCATTTGTGACATGTTACATTTCCTCCTCCACCCTCCCCCCCCCCCCCACCCCGCCGCCCTCCGCCCCCCGCCCCCTTCCAAATTCCTTCCACACTAAACGCCTGTTGTTCTGCTATTTAAAACCAAGGCTTTGTTCAGCTGGAAGGCCACTTATGAAATATTCATGTTGATTTAACTCCCAAGTCAAGGAGAAGCGGCTATTTATTTCCACTCGTGAGTATTTTTTTCTACGCTGCTTCCTGGTAGTTTCTGTCGGGGTGAGTGGGGGGCATTGGGGGGGTTGGGGTGGATTGTGGGGGGTTCCATGGACTGTCCCAGAGTTGAGAAAGCTGCATGGCGGTCAGTTTCGCGGTCATTGTGCATAATGGCGGCTCTCCTGCCCCCCCCACAGCTGGACATTGATTACTGCGCCCCCGACCCGTGCCAGAATGGAGCACGCTGCTTTAACCTGGCCACCGACTACCTCTGCACCTGCCCCGAGGACTACGAGGGCAAGAACTGCTCGCACCTGAGAGACCACTGCCGCACCACCTCCTGCCAGGGTGAGTCTCTCTCTCTCTCTCTCTCTGTCTCTCTCTATCTCTGTCTCACTGCCGCACCACCTCCTGCCAGGGTGAGTCTCTCTCTCTCTCTGTCTCTCTCTATCTCTCTCTATCTCTCTCTCACTGCCGCACCATCTCCTGCCAGGGTGAGTCTCTCTCTCTCTCTATCTCTCTCTATCTCTCTCTCTCACTGCCGCACCACCTCCTGCCAGGGTGAGCGCACCTGCCTCAACTCTCTCTCTCTCTCTCATTCACCTGCTGACTGACTCGCCCGCTCGCTGGGTGAAGCTGCTAACCGTAGCACTGTAGCACTGTAGTGCTGTAGCGCTGTAGCACCGTAGCGCTGTAGCGCTGTAGCGCTGTAGCACCGTAGCGCTGTAGCGCTGTAGCACTGTAGCACTGTAGCGCTGTAGCACTGTAGCACCGTAGCACCGTAGCGCTGTAGCGCTGTAGCGCTGTAGCACCGTAGCGCCGTAGCGCCGTAGCGCCGTAGCACCGTAGCACTGTAGCACCGTAGCGCCGTAGCACCGTAGCACTGTAGCACTGTAGCGCTGTAGCGCTGTAGCACTGTAGCACTGTAGCACGTTGCGTAATGAAGCGCCTGAATGCAGAGGCTCAGCGCTAACAGAAGCCCTGCAGGTCTCCAGGGCCTTGTTACCGATACTGATACTTGGATACTGTTTCAGGTCTTCAGGCTTCGCTGCCAGATTGTCCTTGACAGGCACCCCCCAAACCCCCCCCCCCACCCCCCCGCGCCCCTCCCACCCCATCTCCTCTGACGAGCGCCCCGCCTACCTAAAATATTTCCCGTAATTCCCGCTGCACCCCATCCTCATCACGCCCCCCTCCCCCTGTCTCTCTCTCTCTGAAACTCTGGCCAAAATTTGGCAAGACACTAACAGCGCCGTGTGTGTTCCTCCTGGCAGTGTCGCCCCCCCCCCCCCCCCCCCCCTCCTCGCCCCCGCCCCCCCACCCCGTGCTCCGTGCTGAGCGAGCAAACTGAGGTCAGACCAACCACAGCGCCGGAGAGAGAGAGAGCGCTTGCCATTTGGCAGGATTTGGAGGTTATTCGGTTTATAAGACAACCTCATCCGCATGACACCCCCCCCCCCCCCCACCCTCCCGGCCCTCCTCGACCCCACACCTTTTACCCATACTAAACAGGAGGAGGAAACCTGAACTGAACCTATTCATGTGGCTTTTGAAAAAAAAAAAAAACCTTAGTATTTTTGTTTCGCATTCTGGTCCTTCTGAATGGGTGTTGCTGGCGGCGCTGTGATGGCCCCGTGCTGGCTCCCAGCTTCGGGAGGGGCCTGTGTCAGGGTGTAGTTTTGCTTGTTTGTTTATTTAGAAACCCCTTAGTCTAGTTGTACTCGTCTTCCTGGGTTCAGCGTGTGCGAGCACAAACTGTTAATGTGCATATTTGGACCAGTTCAAAGCAGAACAGTGCATACAGTGTAGTATCAGACCGTACAATGTGATTGTGAGTGGGAATAATAACACTGCCTAGATAGGATGTTCAACAGAAAAATAAATTAATTAAAGTAAGAATTTTAATGTGGTTTTTTTGAAGGCCGGGGTTTTGTTTCAGCCTGTCTTACTGAGATTGACGTACCTGTTTCTGTTTATCCGTCTGTCTATCTGTCTGTCTGACTGTCTGATTCACTGTCTGACTGTCTGTCCCTCTGTCTGACTGTCTGTCTCTATGTTTCTCTGTCTGTCTGTCTGTCCGTCCCTCCGCAGTCATAGACAGCTGCACCGTGGCCGTGACCTCCAACAGCACCCCGGAGGGGGTGCGCTACATCTCCTCCAACGTGTGCGGCCCCCACGGGCGCTGCAGGAGCCAGGCGGGGGGGCAGTTCACCTGCGAGTGCCAGAACGGCTTCACCGGGACCTACTGCCACGAGAGTGAGTACGGGCGGCCTTCCCTGCCATCCGGCGCCAGGTGTCCGGGGGGGAGGGGGGAGGGGGGTGCTGATAGCTGCCTGTGCCCTTGGGTACCGGGGCCTTCTAGCGTGTCTGTAGGCCGCTGGGGACCCTGACGGCAGTGCAGCGGCCTTGGCGAGCCGTTGTGCGATGGCGGTGGCCCTGACCGCCCGCTCGGCGGCGGGGGGGGGGGGGTTCCACGTGTGTGTCCCGGGCTGGCGAAGGACCCGCCGAACAGCTGGAGGGGCGGGGCTGGCTGCCTTTCGGAGGCGGGGCCGGGGGGAGGAGGGCGGGACCGAACGCAGTCACGGGCACTGTCAGAGCGGAAGGGGGCGGGACACGGGGGGGGGGGGGGGGGGAGGCTGTGGGGTTAGGCCCCGCCCCCTTCGGCTCTGACCGTGCCCGTGACTGCGTTCGGTCCCGCCCTCCTCCCTCGGCCCCGCCCTTTCTGCCGGGCCGGGCCGGGCCGGTGCGAGCGGGGGGCGCTCAGCGCCCGCTGGGGGAGCGCTGCGTGCTTCTGTACGCTAAGCTAAATCGCGCGTCGCAGGCGCCGCGCATGACTGAGATCAAATGAGAGCCAGACGGGGAACGTGAGAAACTCAGCCGAGGCTCACGAGCCCACAGCTGCGTCTGAGCTTAAAGAGCACAGCGCTCACAGCAGGAGACGCACATTCTGCTCCACCACGCCGAACCAGAGACAATGGAGCACAGATCAGGGCTCACGTTGGCTGGCGCGGGTCAGGGGCCACGTTGGCTGGGGTGGGTGAGTGGCCATTTTGGCTGGCACGAGTCAGGGGCCACGTTGGCTGGGGTGGGTCAGGGGCCACGTTGGCTGGGGTGGGTCAGGGGCCACGTTGGCTGGGATGGGTCAGGGCCATCTTGGCTGGGACAGGTCAGGGCCATTTCGGCTGGGACAGGTCAGGGCCATTTCGGCTGGGATGGAACAGGACCCACGTTGGCTGGGATAGGTCAGGGGCCCATGTTCACTGGGATCAGCACCTCGTTCTACGCAGGAGCAGGATCAGCGATGAGCGCTGCTGGAGGGACCGTGTGAGCCCTGCAGTACTGCTGCTGACCCTCGACCCTGCTGACCCTAAACCTGGAATCGCCAGAGGGGCTAAAGTCTGCTTTTTCACTGCACACCTGGTCATCAAAACTGCCTTTGGAAGTGTAACGGTCAGACTGTCTGTCTGACTCCTGAGCCTTGCTCCAGCCCCGAGAGGCTCCCTTCTTCAGGAGCCACCAACAGGATGTTGCCGATGTCCGCGTCTGTGCTGGCTCTCATTCCTGTCTGTCTGTCCGTCCCTCTTCCCGCAGACATCAACGACTGCGAGGGCGGCCCGTGTTGGAACGGCGGGACGTGCATCGACAAAGTCAACGCCTACCAGTGCATCTGCGCCGACGGCTGGGAGGGACCTCGCTGTGAGACGGGTAAGCCCCCAAACCCCCCACCCCCACCCTGCTGAAGCTGCTCTCACCCACAATGCACTGGGCCCATTCGCCACGCGCAGCCCTGTTTGCAGCGCAAACTAACTCCTCCCCTGTCTGGACTCTCGCCCCCCCCCCCCCAGACATCGACGACTGCGGAGCGAACCCGTGCAAGAACCGCGGCGCCTGCCAGGACGTGGTCAACGACTTCTACTGCGAGTGCCGCAACGGCTGGAAGGGGAAGACCTGTCACTCCCGTAAGCCCCGCCCCGCCCCGCCCCGCCCCGCCCCACCCCTCAGCCCGCGCGCCGTTGGCTGGTTTGTGTCCGAGGCTGACCCCCCCACCCCGCTCGTCTGTCTCAGGTGACAGCCAGTGCGACGAGGCCACCTGCAACAACGGCGGGACCTGCTCCGACGAGGGCGACGCCTTCCGCTGCCTGTGCGCGCCGGGCTGGGAGGGCGCCACCTGCAGCATAGGTGAGGTCACGGCGGGCGCCGGCCCGACGCTACGGCTCCGACGTCCACGACGTTTCGTTTACCTCCGGCACTCTCCGACACCGCCAGCCGCTCCTCCCGCTCTCCGCAAGCGGCGACAGCGACCTGCGCGTGGCCCGAACTAAAAAGAGCAGCGATTTTAAAGTCACCGTGACTTTTAATTGCCTATTTTTTTATATTCCGGGCATTACATTACATTACATTACATTACAGGCATTTAGCAGACGCTCTTATCCAGAGCGACTTACACAACTTTTACATAGCATTTACACTGCATGCATTTATACAGCTGGATATATACTGAAGCAATTTCGGTTAAGTACCTTGCTCCAGGGTACAACGGCAGTGTCCTACGGCAGTCGAACCTACGACCTTTCGGTTACAAGCCCAGTTCCTTACTGCGCCACACTCCGTCCTAAGCCAAACAATGAAATGAAAGCGTTGCATGTTGTGTAAATAGCTAACAGGAGGGAGTGGGGTCCCTGAGGGGTCTGGGGTAGTGCGTGTCTGCGGACCTGATGCTGACACCCCCGTGTCCCCGCCCCCCCCCCCCCGCCCCCCCAGCCAAGAACAGCAGCTGCCTGCCAAGCCCCTGCGGGAACGGCGGGACCTGCGTCGTCACGGGAGACGGCTTCGCCTGCGTCTGCAAGGAAGGCTGGGAAGGCAGCACCTGCACCCAGAGTGAGTCCCGCGCGGCCGGCCGATCGGGAGGGGAGGGGAGGGGCAGAGCGGGCGGGCGGTCGGGAGGGGGGAGGGGCCTGCTGCATGTCTGTGGGGTTCCGTTGCCGGACACATTAGAGTATAGCCAGAAAAAGGAAGTATGCCTCCTTGTTTTTCTCCTAATTTCAGTACTCAGTTTCCACGGTGCTTTATTGGCATGTAATTCTTCGCTGTTGCCAAAGCGACGGTAACCGTATCAATAACGCACGTCCAGGCTGACGGTGACACGCAAACTTCCTGTTTCCGGCTTTTCATTTCCCGTCAGCCGCCTCTATAATGAGCTCCCCTTGCGCGCCGCACGTTCTGAAACACGTCCCCCGAGCCTTTCCGATCGGGGAGCCTGGAAGCAATTTGGGCGTGGGGCGGCATCCCGGCCCTCGGCACCGTTAACGAGGCGGGGAGCAGGCGGGCGGCAGAGTCACCGGGCACGTGCAAGCCCGGGCCTGTCGCCGTTTTCACACGCGGCCGCCTCGATGCTCTCTCAACACAAAAAATGTTTTTCCTCTTTTTCCAGATACCAACGACTGCAATCCGCACCCCTGGTGAGTTTCTCCCGAGCTCCTTTCCCGACGCCGGACGCCGAAAACGAAGCCGCGTCCGCACGGTCGCGGTCGCGTTCAAAGAAACGGAGGGGGGTCACGCAGTCGGGTTGCCGAAATCCATTTCCCTTCGAGTGGAATGGAAGCGATTTAGAAACGCTTATTGTCTTGCCAGTTATTGTCCGCTGCACATGAGAAGCCGCTTTGTTGAGGGCTGGTTTGACAGGGATGACGTATTTTTGGCATGCGTTTCTCTATGGATGTTCACCGCAATGAAGTTTGTTAGAATACTTTAAATATGAGAGTCCCGCACAATGTATATGAAATATTTATATTTAATATCCTTTCGCTTGTCCGACCCACCTTTCACAATAGTTGCGCCGAAGTCTTTTTTAATGATTATAATACTTTACCCATTAGAAAATTGTTTTGTATCTGACAGGATTTAGAGTACAATATAATTCATAATGCGTGTGAATCACATGACTTGACACTGCAGCATCACGCGTTTATAATGGGCCCGGTGGTGGTTTTGTCATTTCGCCTATTGTTTTTATAAACGTCCTGTTTGGTGACCTGTGGGTGACCCCTTGGAGAGGCGGGGCCTAACGGTGTTCCTCCCGCCCCCCCCCCCACAGCTACAACAGCGGGACGTGTGTGGACGGGGACAACTGGTACCGCTGCGAGTGCGCCCCCGGATTCGCCGGCCCCGACTGTCGAATAAGTGAGTGCCAGCCGCCCCGGCCCCGCCCCCGACCCCGCCCCTGACCGCGCCCCCCGCCCCGCGCTCACACCCCATTAAAAAATCCTCCGTGTCAGAAGCCCGGCGGCGAGGCTGGGGGGTCCTGGGACGCTGCGCTGACAGGGGCAGATAGGTGGTCTCTCTCCGTCCAATTAGGAGAGCTTTTGACCTCCAGCCAGGGAGATGGATGTCAGCTCCCATTTTCGGCGTTCAGATCCCCAGGGGAGAGTCTGTCAGTCGGCGCAGAGCTAATCGCTCATTGTTGCCAGCGCTGATTAAAGGGATTTGTCGTCCCCCCCCCCACCCACCCTTAAACTCTTTCAGATGGCCACAGGGTTTCCTCTTTGTTTCCTTAATTTATGTTTCGGACCGAAAAGCCGTCTGAAATGTATTATTCCCTCTGAAAGGGATTTTTTTTACCGTGTTTCACCAGCTGGAAACCTTTCCTGAGCAGGACCTGTGAACCCCTGCAGTTGCAGTCGGGGTCGCGGTCCTAAAAGCTCAGACACGACACAGAGCTCCACATTCTCATGTTCTCCAGAGGATTCTCGCTTGGCGCTGCGTGGGCAGACGTTGTTCGGATGTGATGTGAAATGGCACGCCTTTTCTGGTTGGGTCTGCATTCAGCTGTAAACCGTACCGTTTAAAGCGAGAGATGAGAGAGAGAGAGCACCATTCATCCCTCCATTTATAAAGGAGAAAGTCACAGTTGTAACTGGTGGCCAATGTTTTGTTTGTGCGCAGACATCAACGAGTGTCAGTCCTCGCCCTGTGCTGCCGGCTCCACCTGCGTGGACGAGATCAACGGATATCGCTGCCTGTGCCCGCCCGGCCGGGTAGGCCCCAGGTGTCAGGAAGGTGAGATCCTGTCTGCAGTCCATTCAGCCGAGTCTGTGGCTCCCTGCTGACATCACTTCCTCCCTGCTGATATCACATCCTCCCTGCTGACATCACTTCCTCCCTGCTGATATCACATCCTCCCTGTTGACATCACTTCCTCCCTGCTGATATCACTTCCTCCCTGTTGACATCACTCCCTCCCTGTTGACATCACTTCCTCCCTGCTGATATCACTTCCTCCCTGTTGACATCACTTCCTCCCTGCTGATATCACTTCCTCCCTGTTGACATTACTTCCTCCCTGCTGATATTTGACTCCCTTGGCCCCGAGGCCCCCCAGGCCTGCCACAGGGGTCGCACACAGCAGCCATAATCCGTAATCCGTAATCTAAAGGTATTAAAATTGGCCAAGACGAGGATTAAGGCTGCAGCCGTGGCGTGGGAATCCTCGAAGGCCTCCCAAGAGGTGTGGCACAGCCATGCTTTTTGGCGTCTGATGAGCCCATGACTTAACTCGTGGTCAGTTGACCTTTGACCCGGAAGGGCAACGGATTATAAACTTTGTGTGGTCTGCAGCTTTAAAACCTTTTTTTACTGGAGCAAATGCATCACGTTGCACATCATCCCAGTGAGGCAGACATGTATGAGAGTACAGGCCGCAGTGCATTAAAAAGCAACAGGAAAAAAACAGGCAGGGAACCTCATAAATGCGCACCAGATGCCGCAGCTGAATGTAAAAAATGTCGTCACATTAGCTAACCGCCACGCTGCGCCCATGCTGTCGAGCCGCGGCGCGCGAGTCGAACCGTAAAAACCTTTTTGGAAAATCCCCCTGGTCTCGTTCCGCAGCCATGGGAACGCCCTGTTTCGCCAACGGCCGCGTCGCCCCCGAGGGAAGCCAGTGGGACGAGGACTGCAACGCCTGCCGCTGTCGCGGCGGGAAGGCCGCCTGCTCCAAGGTACGGGCGCCCGCCGCTGTCCTCTCCCCCCCCGCCGCTGAGCCGCGTGTCCCGACCGCGCGCGCTAACCTTTTTTTTTTTTGCGGTCGCAGATGCGCTGCGGTCCCAGGCCGTGCCGGGTCCCCGGTAAGGGGCGCGGGGAGTGCCCCGCCGGCCAGGCCTGCGTCCCCGTCGGGGAGGACCGCTGCTTCGTCAAGCCCTGCCCCGGGGCGGGGGAGTGCTGGCCCCCCAGCCCGGCCCCGCCCCCGGCCCCGCCCAAGTGTCGCCTGGCCCCCGGCGTCGCGGAGCGCGACTGCGCCAACGTCGCCTTCGCCTTCAACAAGGAGTCCCTTCCGCAGGTGAGTCGCCGCTCCACCGCCGCAGTGGATTATGGGAACGGCGCCACGCCCCCCTCCTAAAGGCGCGTGGCGACTGAGATCCGCCCTTTGAGCGGAGCTTAGCATCCAGCTCTCTCTCTCTCTCTCTCTCTCTCTCTCTCTCTGTCTCTCTCCCTCTCTCTCTCTCTCCCTCTCCCTCTCTCCCTCTCTCTCTCCCTCTCTCTCTCTGTCTCTCTCTCTCTTTCCCTCTCTCTGTCTCTCTCTCTCTCTCCCTCTCTCTCTCTCTCTCTTTCCCTCTCTCTGTCTCTCTCTCTCCCTCTCTCTCTCTCAAGAGCCTTTCGCCCAACCCTTTCTGTTTTCTTTTAAAGAAAAAAAAAAGAAGAGAAAGAGAGGGAAAGAAAGGCCTCAGCCAGCTCTCTCCCAGGCTCCGTTCTCACAGAGCCTTGGGTGTTCCTCCAAACAAAAGCATTCCAGGCCCGCGAAGCCAGGCATGAGAATAACGAGAACCTGAGCGTGTCACCGAGCCCTGCTGGACTAGAAAACGTCCTCCCTCCATAAATCTCACTTCTCTGCTTTAGCCGAGCCTTCGCCATTTTGGACGTCGGACGAGCGACAAGGCGTCCAGGCCCGCGGTCTCTCTTTCCTGTCGGAGCAGATCGAAGCCAGCAGCTGGCCGCTCAGTGTGGACGATCGGGCAAAGCACCCCCACCAATCGATTTCTGCCATGTGGCGTCGTTGTGATTTCAGGGCCTGACGGTGGAGCAGGTCTGCAGCGAGCTGAGGCGCCTGTACGTGGCGAGGAACCTCTCGGCCGAGCACGCGCTCTCCGTGACCTGCGAGCCTTCGCCGACCGCCGCCGACGAGATCCACGTGGCCCTCGTACGTAACCCGTCCCGCCCGCGGGCGCCCCCCCCCCCCCCCCCCCGAGACGGGGAGCAGACCCGCCTCTGATTGGTGCGGCGCTCGGGCCATGGCCCGAAGCGCCTTTTTGTGGGAATGCTGGGATTTTATGTTTCTTGCGGTAGATTTTTTTGTTTGTTTTTTTTTGTTGTTTTTTTTTCTGTTGTGGTTTTTTTTAAAACTGTGGGCGAGGCTGCAGCCAAATGGATGAATGATGAACACGAGTCACCGCGGTGCCGGGCGTAGCCTGTTGCAGAGTGAATGCACGAGCAACAGCTCAGAAATGTAGCTTTAAAAAAATGCTTCTTTTAGAATAAAAAAAAATTTGATTTAGCTTCTTTTGCATTTCAGTGGGCGGAGGACCAGGTGTTAGGCCAGAGCCCCGTGAAAGAGCTCGCCGACCGGATCGTCGACCTGGTCAGCAAGCGCAGCGGGAACAGCACCGTCATCGCCGCCATCGCCGAAGTCCGGGTGCAGCGGCGGCAAAACCCCGGCAAAGCGGGTGAGGGAAGGTTTTTTAATTTATTATCGATTTTTTTTCAGCGTTTGAGACCAGTGTTATGACTCCCCATTACGCTGAAGCTCTCGGGTGTGTTGAAGGCGTGGCAGCTGCCAGGGCGGAAAGCGGACTGGTTAGCAGCCCGGATTGGCTCAGATCTGAGGGGGTCTTGCTAATGGCCTGTGACTGCCATTCATTTCAGCACCCCCTATACCTCAGCCAATAAGGAAGACTTTATCTCTTAGAGGCAGTTTGGTTGCAGCCAAACATTAATACATAAGATAAAACACTCATAAAACACAATAATTTAAAATATAATTTAAATATAATTTACGATGCCGAACAGCCGTTAAAATATAAAAATATATTTAAGTAACACAATAATCACGGCCACTTAGAAATCCAATACATGAATAAATAAATAAATAAATGCACAAATACCTAAAACATGGCTGTATAGACAGATGCCTGGTAAATGATACATTAATGTTGAGACTGGTGTTAATTGTGTGTGTGTGTGTGTGTGTGTGTGTGCATGCATGTGTGCACACTAGTGGGCGGTTGGTGGGGTCATGTGACTCTTCCTGTGCATTTTCCACATTTTTTCTCTGATCATTTGCTGGCATTACACCTCTCATTATTCAGACATCCACAAGAAAGAGGGAAATTTTCACAAGCCGTGTACATTCTCGATGCATGTGGTACTCAGGCAAACATCTGTCAGTTTGAATTATTGTTTATTCTCAACACATGTTCCACTGCTTTCAAGCCCAGACTGCTATCATCTTTTTGGGACTTTGCTAATACTCAGAACTTGGCAAGAGTGAACTTCTACAATCCAAAACTTTTAAAAACACAAACCCGCTTTAGTCTGAACTATTTCTGCTCTGTCTGTGAACAGCATGAAATTTGCATGGGGATATCGCTGGGGAAATAAACCCAAAGTGTGTGTCTGAACACACTGTACCAGACTGCAGTCTTCCTGGTAAACGCCACTGACTTAGTGTTTGGTCTGTCCAGCTAATGAATTTTCCCACCTCACAATTAGCATGTCAGTTTGAAGCTGTTATCATTTTGAGGCAAAAAGGCAGATAATTGTTCCTCAGTGTCACTTGAAGTGGACCCGGTTCCGATAATTGTGATTGGTTGTGTCAGCGTGGCTCGTTGCTGATTGGCTCCCTCCCTCCCTGCAGACTACCTGGTCCCGCTGCTCAGCTCCGTGTTCATCGTGCTGTGGATCCTGGCGGTGGGCTCCGCCTCCCTGTGGTGCGTGCGGCGGCGGCAGAAGCAGGGCGGCCACGCCAGCGCCGCGGCGACCGTGGCCGACGACAACACCACCAACAACGTGCGCGAGCAGCTCAACCAGATCAAGAACCCCATCGAGAAGCACGCGCTCGTCGCCGCCGCCCCCGCCAAGGACTACGAGGGCAAGAACTCCGTCAACGCCAAAATTAGGACGCACGCCTCCGAGGCGGAGGACGAGGAGGCGGAGAGGCGCCTCCAGAAAGGCCGCTTCGCCAAGCAGCCCGCCTACACCCTGGTGGACAGGGAGGACAAAACGGGGCAGGCCGTGCCGGCCAAACACCAAAACTGGACTAACAAACAGGACAACAGAGACCTGGAAACGTCACAGAGCTTAAACAGGATGGAGTACATCGTATAGCATTCCCCCCCCCCCTCCCCAACACGCCTGTCCTGTCCTATTTGGTCGTATTTTCCGAGGTTATTACTTGCCTTAATATCCCTTTTTTGTTAATTTAAGTTTTGACAAGCTGGCCTTACACTGGCGGTGGTCGTTGCTGTTGGTTGGCTGGCTGGAACACCAAGCGCTGCATTTCACGTCTGTGCAAGGCTAGCATCGGCCGTCGCCCTGTCCTCCGCGTGCGTGAGGTGGCGGCGCTCCGAGAGAACGAGCAAACTGAATCTCGCCTCTCTCCCTTTAAAGTCGTACGCGTTGCCAAGTCAACGTAACGGATCGCATTTGCGTGGTACCCTTGGTAAACTCAAAGCACTTTACAGTTGAAGGGGGAGGAGAATACCTTAGCCACCACCAATGTGTAGCGCCCATCTAAGGTGACGTACGGTAGCCATTTTGTGTCAGACGCTCACCGCACATCAGCTGAGGTGGAGCAGGAGGGAGATACTGCAAGTCTTAAGCATTTTTTAAAAATGAAAACAAAATGGACCATATAGTTTATTATTTTCAGTTCATACGCAGGCTCTTTATGGTTAATGTACAGCTAGTTCTGTTTTAAAGTGTCCTTGCAGCTCCATGCCACAGCAACCATCAAAAAATTTAATTTATTATTTTTTATTTTTATTTCTTTTTGGGTTGGGTTGGGTCAGTGGCAGCAGTTGCTGCCAATATGAAGAATTTAAGTGTCAATCTAGAACATTGTGTAGATATGTACATTTTGTTTTAATTAATCACTGTGTATATTTGATTTATTAACTTAATAATCAAGAGCCTAAAATACCATTCCTTTTTATTTATGTATATTTGTCTAGATTTGAAGGTTTTGATAGCTTTGTAAGCTCACAGATTTGTTATTGATGCAAATATCATTTCATGTTCCAAAATTCCCAAAAGTGTTCTAGAAATAAATTTAATTTTTTAAGCAATAGGACGGGCATTTTCGTGCCTGAAAAAAAACGTTTGTACAATGTCAGGTATTTGAAAGTTACTGCAGCAAACCTTACTCTGCCAGGACCTTTTTTAAATAAGCCCTAAAGGCAGGTTGGAAAAATAAAAAAAAATCAACTTTAGTTGTTAGTGAACGGAGTGGCGTACACTTGCCACAGAAAAAAAAAAACTTTAAGGGAACAAAATCTTTTGTAGCTTCACGACTGCCTGTTTTTAAAAAAAGGTGTAAAAAAAAAGAAAGCAGAGTTTTTAAAGAAAGTGACGGCATCTGTATAGCACACCACTTATAGATTATTTGTTATTACTTTCTGCTTTTAATAGTGTAATATAATAAGCTAGACCATGAATACTTGAAGAGTAGGCGGGCCAACACTGTACTACCAGAATCAGACACACTGCCTTGCTTAAGACCCCCCTGCTTCTGCGACCCAACGTCTTTTAAGAAGGCTCTTAAAAGAATGTTATTTTCACTTTAATAACCCTATCAGACCATGGAGACATTTCATGTCCTTTTTGACTTTAGTGTTATGAACTTGAGAATGAATATTTTCATTTTGAGTTGTCGTTCCTGGCAATTTCTTTTCCTTTTTTTTTTTTTTTTTGGAAAGTCATATTTATTAAATATTTTGTATGAAAAGAGGAACCAGTTTGAAGTGTATTTGTTCATGGAAGGTGGTCCTGATTTTGGTTGGGGGTGGGGGTGGGGGGAAGAAGTACGCCGTGAACAGACAGGCCGCTGACAGGCCAAACTCAGAAGGGGGAAACAGTAGTGACTTTGTCTGATCCAGACTCCTTTGTCCGGCAGAGGTTCATGCAAACATGTGAGAGCGCTTAGAGAAGCGGGTGCGCCGCCTGACCTGCGTGGGAACGGGTGCACCGCCTGACCAGCGTGGGAGCGGGTCCGTCGGCTCCACGGACAGCGTGAGGTCTCCTCAGCCCGTATTTACACAACGGGCTCCATTTCAGTGAGCCCTGCGTGGAGGGGGGACCGCTAGCGCAGGGATAGCGCACGCTAGCGCAGGGATAGCGCACGCTAGCGCAGGGAAACCGCACGCTAGCGCAGGGATACCGCACGCTAGCGCTGGGCTCCGGCGTATTTAACGGCGTTGGCCTGGCGCCCGATTCGGCGGCGTTTCTCTAGACGCCGTGACGCGTTTCTCGCTCGCTGTAGGGCCACGCCTTTTTGGAATCCTGCGTCTTCGGACGTAATTTCAGATAAGGATTTATTTTTTTTCTTCCTTGTTTACAAATGTTATTCTGAACTACGAGCGATGTGCTGAAACGAGGACACCGCGTGGATCGTGACTCAGCGACCGTGACCTCATTTTGCCGCTAGCGCCAGCGAGCCCTAGCGCAACCTGTTCTCCGCGAGCGCCGCTCGACGCGTTAGCGCCGCGACCTCGATCGCACAGCCGCGACCGGCGGCTGCCCTGCGCAGCCCTGGGGGTGCGGCCGAGGCTCCTGCTTCGTTGGGGGGTGGTGGGGTTGGGTTGGGTTGGGTTGGGGGGGTGGGATCTGACCGTACTGAGCTGCCCGCGCCCCTGGAGCGCTGCGACATGTCCACACGCAGCCGGCTGCCGGCCCGTAGCGACTCTCCGCACAGGACGGGCGTATGTCTCGCCAACGACACGCGGGCGGGCGAGCGGGCCACTGGGAGGAGCCAGCGCGGCGGTAACCCTGGCAACACAGCCGAGCCGCTTAGGAACCACTCAGTGTGGGCCTGGTGGTGCAGGGGAATCTGGCTGGCAGCGGTCAGCAGCTCCCTCTCAGGCTGTGGATCCCCAGCCAGGGGAGTGAGTCTGTGCAGAGACTAAAACAGCACGCTATCTCCACACGGTGGGTGTTGCAACGCCGCAGACGGTCCCAATAACCTGGCGGCCCGCCTCTGTTTTTGGATAAGGACTGTGTATTGACTGCGGAGGCGTCTGGTCGACGAGCGCGACAGATCCATTTTAGGATCATGTGGAACAGCCAGTGCTGGCATGCAGTGTTTTAGGGCAGGAGGTCAGTTCTCACTCACGCTGAAGGTTTTTTTTTTTTTCCCCATGAAGAAGCAATATTGTTTCGGTGACATCCTGTGACTGTGACTTTAATTTGGTCAGCGCACAGTGTGCAGACTGTACAGGGGAGATATGTACGGCTCATTGAGAAAAGTTAATCTTCTGGCAAGTAAAACAAGTGCTTCCCTAATTTGGCTATCCTTTTTTTTTACTGTCTTGTATTCATGGGAAACAGCAGCTCTGTGCAGCTTCAGAAGGCCAACTGTAGCCACGCTTTGAAATTGCATGAATGCACCCCCCCCCCCCCCCCCCCCCCACAACAGTCGCTCAATGCTCTTTGTCCGATTTCCCGCAAAGAAAGACTCCAGTGACACTAATGTCTTCATAGCTGTGTGTAGGCAGAGCCACAGGTGGCCTGACAGATCTCCTCCTGCAAAATGACTACAGCATGTTAATACATACTGGCGGAGTGCAGAGACATCATTATCTGTATCTGTATCTATTCAACCAACAAAATTATTTGTCTGTGTATCTGTATACAGATAGAAGACCGGAAGTGGGCGTGGTTTATACCGGAAGTCACGTTAAATCGGGCAAATGTTGTATTTTCTAACCTAATATTCATTGGCTCATGGAGAGACCGCGCTCGGCTAGCCGAGGTCTGGATCTACTTTGCCGGGCGTAAGAGCGTCACGGGACAGAGCGCGCTTTGTTCACGTCCCGTCTGAACGACGGCGTCGAGCGAGCGTCCCCGCACAGGCAGGTTAGGGGGGGAAAGAGCGTCTGACGAAAAGGAACAAAAAGCTCTGAGTAATCGGTCTGCTGTGTGCGCGCGCGCTGGTGGACACGCGGTAATGATTAACGAACAATGCGCCGCTGTCCCGCGCTTCGGTCGCGCGGCGGTGACGCCATGGCGACGGTGACGCCATGGCGACAGTCGCTTCGGAGCTCGCCCTCGGGCGACGGATTCATCGCGCCGCTGGGTCCCCGCGCGTTCGCGCCACGCTAGCTCAGCTCCATAAAGCACAAGGGGGCTCTTTATTGAGAGGGGAATAAAAGAGAATCTTTATTAAAGACACAATGTTGTTTATTGTAAAATGCATTTAAGAAAAACGATGAAGTGATAAATCAACGCGGTTGGCTTTTATGAGTCATCGCTGTTGGGACGCCTTCTGCGTTTTTGGATGAGCCTGGAGCGGAGCAAAGCGTGGGCCTTCCACCTGGCTGTCCTGGTTCTGGGTGGTCTGCATAGCGGGCCACAGAGCTGCCTGATCATAAATCGTTTGCTACACTGGTGCCCGGCTAGATCCTTTCCATTACAATGAGGACGTTCTGCTCAGCCCCAAATTCACCCTCACCACAATGTGAACTCAAAGGATCTGCAGGGATTTGGGCCTAAAATGGCTAAACATGCATTGCTGCTTTGAGGGACTAACACTTTGAGGGCTCAAAAACATACCATAGGCCATGAATTGTCTTTCACGAAATACAGTCACAACAGCCATGTCTAATCATAGTCAGAACTACAAAACTACAGAATATTCACATCTGAATATTTGCAGACATTCATTCCTTTGACATTTGTGAACTTTGTGGGTGAACTGGTATTAACTTGATTTTTAAAATGCATTTTGTCAAATACCCTTTTCAATTTGGGGCTAATGTTGTGGTGTGGGAGGGGGGGGGAAGGGTCTTGTGGACAATGAACGATTGCAGAATAAAACAGCCGAATGTGTGAGTGCACCTGTGACTAGTGTGTACGTGTGAATGTAAGTAGAGTAAACACACCATCAGGCACGTCTCCTCGTCGCCTCAGGTTTTTTTAATGCGCTTTAGTCTTGACTTCCTGGGCAGGTTCTCCGCCCCCCGCCCTGCGTCCGAGGGCTTTATCTCGCTGTGCTGGCTGGACGCGTCCCCGTCGCTCCCTGCCTGACCGCCCCGGGTCGCCTGCGGCCCATTTCGCCGGAGGAGGGGCTTGGAGCTCGGTTTCTGCTGCGTAGGCCCCTGTCCCAGAGCGGGTCCCAGGACGGGCCCCGGAGAGGGTCGCGATCTGACAGCCAGCGGAGGCGATGTAGCGGGCGGCGATGAGGACTCGGCAGAGCGTGTTTTTGTTATGACCTGGCTGGGGGACGCTGGAGCCTGTCCAGAGCACGTTCTTTTGGCTCGCTCTCCCTCTTCCAGCAGGCCGGCCCTTCCCCCCCGGCCCTCGCCAAGTTCGGCCTGCGGCGGCTCTGCCAGCTCCCCGCCGGGGGCCCTGCAGCCCTGCCTCGGAGCCGGCCCAGGCCTCTCGCCCTGGGGCCCGTTCCGGATGGGCGCCCCCTCCGGCCGTGGAGCCCCTGCGGAGGTTTGGGCTCCGCTCCCTCCATCCTCTCCCTCCATCTCGCCCTCCTCCGCCCCGCCCCCTGCTTCAGTTTCCATGGCAACGGGGAGGGGTGGCGCCCCCTGCTGGTCCCGCCCACCCGGGACCCGCGGGCAGGGATGGGCCTGGGCGCTCGCTTTTTTGGCTCTGTCAGAAAGGCAGAAAGGGTTGGAGGGGAAATGCGATGTTTGTTTAACAACCATTATCCCTGCTCCCTGATGGAAAATGTGACAACACTCACATCTTTTGAAGGGTGATCCGTTTTGTTATTGCAGAGCTGTTTAATGGGTCTTGAGTTTCATGGTGGCCAGCAAAATATTCCGACTTGCTATGTTCCATCTTGAAAAACACAAATAACAACTGTGTAAGCACAACCTGTTATACTTGGCCTCCTGCTAAAACCATAAGGTCGGCACCAAACTACAAGTCAACACAAACACCGTACGCTAAATGGAATGACATGTTCATGGAACATCATGGAAGCATGTTGACACATTTTCTTAAGTCAAGATCAAGGATAACACATTAAAAATATAATTACAGTAATAATTAAATAAACACCAAAATGATGTTGGCCACTGAGAACCCATGGAAAAACAGGATTCATTTTGCACTTAACAAGTGAAATTGCCAAGTAGGGAGACTTCAAAGCAGTGAAGCTTAGAGAGAGCTTTTTTGTGACCATCTGTTACATGGCAACGTCAAACAGTCATGTGGTTGTCCAATGTACCTTATTAAGCAGTCGTGGCAATGGTAGAAACCTGCACTCGTTTCTACTTTTGGAAAAGGAAAAAGGCACGTTAGGAGAGAAAGGAAACGCTTAGCTGTTCCATAGCGGTTACTGCGGAGCGCTGCAGCGCATCGAGACCGAGGCCTGGGGTTTGACGTCTCGCTCTTCCATCTCCCTTCCATTCGAAGGCTGTTCCCGCGGCTCCGGCGGCGGCGCTAAGGCTAACGGCAGCACTAAGGTCAACGACAGCGAGGCTAACAGCTGCGAGGCAAATTAACAAGGCTCCTGGGCTCGGCAGGGACGGAGAGCACGCTAGCACGTTAGCGAGGCTCCTGGGCCTGGCAGGGACGGAGAGCACGCTAGCACGTTAGCGAGGCTCCTGGGCCTGGCAGGGACGGAGAGCACGCTAGCACGTTAGCGAGGCTCCTGGGCCTGGCAGGGACGGAGAGCACGCTAGCACGTTAGCGAGGCTCCTGGGCCTGGCAGGGACGGAGAGCACGCTAGCACGTTAGCGAGGCTCCTGGGCCTGGCAGGGACGGAGAGCACGCTAGCACGTTAGCGAGGCTAGCCGCGCAGCTGGAGCAGCGGGGAAATGAATAACTCTTGAGTAAACCTATGCGCCTCATAAAACTGCTCGGGAACCCCGGTGTTGAGTCTGTTTTCCGAGACGGTAGATAAATCACTTATCACCTCCATTAAAAGCAGCAGACCTTCTGAGGCATAGTGGCTCATTAACAGGTTTGCTACATAGAGGAGCCCTGATGCTTATACCTTCTAATACTAATGCAGTACTGTTGTACAGAAGATTTTCACATCGTTTCCCCAAAATGAAGCCTAAACAAACCTGTCTGTATACATTTTAAAATATTTTCATTTAGGCTACATCGAAAAGCAAACAATCAATGAAGTAACTACAATGCATGAGAAGTCCCGAAACTATAACGCAACGGTTTGTCCGTTTTTAAAGATTTTAAAAAGAAAGAGGTTTTTCCAACGGGTGAGGGCTACCTGTGAGCCGGAAATGCGGCTTGGAGAAACGAACAAAGAGGACGGAGGAATGAAGAAAATAGAAAAAGGAAAAAAAAATCCAGCACGTTGTTTCACTGGCAAACCGGGCCGAGGGAAGGCCTTTGAAAGCTTCGCCTTTGTGTGAGAACGAGAGCGCATTCATTTCTGTGTGGGGTCCTGTTGTCTTGGGTTTGAGCGTGGTCGGGGGCCTGTCTCGCCCCCCCCCTCCCAAAAGAGGGCCTGGGTTCTTTCCAGGAGGTGTACAAACCCCACACCAAACAATGAGCGACTTGTGAGCGAGGAGTGGGCGGAATCCTGTTCTGATTTTACGGGCCCTTCAGAACCCCCGTACGCTAAAACGTTCGATTGAACGGCCCGAACGACGGCGGCGGTGAACACACGACCGCTTGGCTCGGCCAGGCCAGCGGGGGGGGGGGGGGGGGGGGGGGGCGGGGGGGCTCGCGTCGGGAGTCTGCAGCGGCCCGGATCTCTCTCTCCGCTCACCACACCCTGGGAGGAGAGGAGTGTATTTTGAAAAGTGAATAATTAAGACGGGAGGGGAGGAGGAGGGAGGGAGGGGGGAGGAGGGAGCGGGGAGCATGACTCAGGCTCTGAGAACTCTGTGGGAACGCCGGAGTCTGAGCTCCGGTGGAATGCCGTAAACTCCCCGGGGCGGGGCGAAGCCCACGCTGGCCAGGGACGGGCCGTAAATAAGGCGGGACGGGCCCGGCTGCTGCAGCTCCGCCCGCTCCGGCCCGGACGCTTCCGTACGGGGGGGACCCCTTCGCCCCGTCCCGCAGCTGTTTAAAGAGCGCCCCCTGTATGCCCACAGGCTGGCACTCCCCGTCTCTTTACAGTCTCAAACCGTAGAGCCTGTCATCCATCATGAAAGAAAACTTTTTTGTTTTTTTAAAGAATAAAGGGGTAGACGTACTTGACATTCTTAATCTGTGGCAGCCATGCAATGGCGTGCATTCCCAAAATGTGCCTCTGGTTTCAAAATCATGCGAGAAAACTAGCCTGAGATAATTTAGACAAGGATTTAGCCAGGCACTTTTTAAACATTTTCCCATTCAAATATGTAACATGGGTTTCTTCGAAAGGAAGAAAAGATGTTTCTCTGTGCTCAGTAGTCAGTAATATGTCGAATAAACAACTGACAAATCAAGAGTCTGGACTGCAGATCTGGAATAAAGTCTGTGAATACAGTGGTCAGGGGTGCCTGTAAAACTGTCATCCCCTTTACTGGTAAATGTTATAACAGTAACATCATAGCATTCACCAATAAAAGTATTTTACGTCATTTGACATACACTGACATCATGTTATGCCATCATATGACAATTGTCTCACTGAGCCCTTGGAGAAATTTTGGCAGGCCGGCCACTCCTGCAAAGATTCACCACCGTTCCAAGTGTTCTCCATTTGAAGATAATGGCTCTCACTGTGGTTCGGTGGAGACCCAGAGCCTTAGAAATGGCTTTGTAACCCTCCCCAGACTGATATTCCATTCTCATCTGTTCTGGAATTTCCTTTGATTGAGGCATAGTGTGCTTGTAGAAACTTTGTGGTGACTACTTCACTCTGATAGTAAGGTCCAAAAGGAGTGAAGCTTAAGTTTAGATTCAACAGGGCTGGCTACAATCGAGCCTGACTGTTTTCAGCTAAAGCTAATTATCAATTAGATTTGATTAGCTGGTTGATTGTTACTAAGTGGGCAATCACATTTTTTCACATGGGTGATATTGGTGTTTGAAGCATTTTTTTAATTAAATCATTTTTAAAAAGCGATTTGTGTTTACTCAGTTTCCCTTGGTATTACATTTTGTCTAAAGATCTGAAACCAATTCAGTGTGTGACAAATATGCAATAATATAGGAAATAAGGAAGTGGGCAACTTCCTCTACAAACCACTCCGTCATTGCCCATCTTACGCTGTGGTCTGAAGACTCATATCTTTAGACTATACCTGGACTAACTATCACCACTCCGCAGGTCATTTCTGTCACTTAAATTCCCCTCTTTCATGCTACGCATGGACCTCCTGAGCCACTCATGTTACATGTACCTCCATCCAGCACTTATTGTGCCTTGTATCACTGTCTTGATGTTGTAGCTTGTAATGCCTCCTAGTTTGACTTAGCATAGAGAGCAATGTTCACTGTGTGAACTTGACACAACGTGTTCGTGGCTATGAATAACTGTAACGAAATGAGTATTGTACCTTATCGAACCCGTGTTTTGTAGTTGTTCCAATGACCTTTGGTATGCACCTATTGTACGTCGCTTTGGATAAAAGCGTCTGCCAAACAAATGTAGTGGAATGTAATGTAAATAAATACATTTTTTCATGGCTCTGCATGTTTAAAGTCATTCATGTCACACTATGCATGACCTCTATAAAGAGCTCGTCAACAGAAACACAGAGACAGGTAGGAACAAGAAAGGCACTAAATCCCACAACAGGCCTGTCAGAACTCTTTTATCAGTTCTTAATTGGCACTCTGAACACAGCCAATAATTCCTGATGTCTCAGCTAATGTTTTCCAGAGCTTCTGTTGTTTTAATTTATATGTAAGGTCGGGTTTTTTTTTTTTTTTTTTTTCCTCCTTGGCAAACAAAAGATCGGCTTTGTCTCGAAAGCGCCTCGGGGTGAACTGTTGCTTAGCAGTGCAGTCGCTCAAAACACTGTCGGGTCCACGGGCCACATCAAAGCACACAAGAATAACGTTCTGCCGCATAAATGTGAGAACGCGGAGGAGGCGACGGCGGCCGCTGGCTCAGATACGCCGCGTCACACAGCTGCGATAGATGAGCGCGTCGGGCTGACCTCTCCTTCCCCGGAAGCGGCTCCGCGCCGCAACGCGCTCGAAACAGGTTAGCGTGAATATCCAGCCGCGTTCGGCGCTCACCCGCAATTGTGCCGCCCCCTTAACTGTCACGGAACAAGAGTGCGGTCTGCCCTTTGTACTCGCCGGCTCGGTGCTTTCTCAACGCGAGGAAGCTAACAGGTAACCCATGGTGCTTCGGTAGCGGTAAGGCTTGTAATACCTGCCAACAAATTCTATGCATACCTCCGCCATTCAAACTGCACTAACAATACAGGCCAAAAATGAAGGAAAGGAGAGTTTATGTAAAATGTATGGAGGGCCGGTAAGAAGAAAGGACAGCTTCAGTGCAGACGTGGTGACTCAAAGCACACACACACACAGCACTTATATGGGAAAAGGAGGTGGTGAATGCTAGCAAGGCTACCTGTTAGCCTTTACCTGGACCCTTTGACCAAAAGTGCCCCCCCACCCCCCCCCCCCCCCCGAAAGTGAAACCACCCCCCCCCCTCCCTTTACCTCTCCACTGTGAGAGTGGGTGCAGGCACCGCAAAGCGGGTGTCACCACTCAACATCACCTCACGTGGAAAAAACAGCTGAGGCGAGCGCATTTCAGACTGTTCCAAAACACGCTCCACGTGCCTGACGTGATCCTGAGGCGGGGGGTGGGGGGGGGGGCGTTTCTCTCTTTTATCCTTTTGCTGGATGCGGTTTGTCTCAGCGAAAGATTAAACAGTGGAAGTAAAAAGTTCACATGTTGGTACTGGAAACAATTATTTCAGTTTAGGTTTTTTTTAACATTGTTGTTCTTACTTTTTTCACCGCATTTTAAATTTTGTTTGTGTCTTTCGAGGTATTCGCCAGCCTCCTCGCTCCCCGTGGGCCGTCTGCACCGTTTTCTAAGCAACGCAAATAAAGGACCGCGTCTCTCAAAGTTCCCCGTAACGCAGACCGCACCGCGAGATGCGACCGACGTCCGTCTCTGCCGTCTACGGGAAGGAGGCGTCCGCAAGCTAGCGGGAAAGCGACGCTCACCAGCGACTGGAAAAGACGCCGGAACGCCGCCGTCTGCGAAGCACGACCTCTGACCCCTCGGGAGGCGGAGGGACAGGAACGCAGGGCGGAAGGCGCGGCCGCGGAGAGGTCCGACTGCGCAGGACTGCGCAGGACTGCGCGAGCTGCGAAACGGCGGCCGCAGAGTCGCCCCGAGGCCGAGAGGCGAGGCGCCAGCGGCGTGAGCCGTCGCTAACCGACTGACCGCTCGCAGACCCCCCACCGTCACCCGTCGCCGTGGCCTCACGCCGCGCCGTTTCCCCATCGGCTGTGCCGAGGAAACACGCGGCGTCCATTTTGGCTCTTGTTCCTCGTCGAGATCGGACGACGTGACAAATCGGAGCGAAGCGAAACGAGGTGAACAGCGGACCCTCTCCGCCACGTCGGAGACTCCCGCTCGCTCGCTCGCTCTCGCTCTCTCCTCACATAACCGCCGGAGGAGTTAAGCCAGCTAGAGGGCTCGCCGCAGACCCGAAACCACCCCTACATCCCCCCCTACCCGCCCCCCCCCCCTCCGCCCGGCGCACACAAAACACCAAAGCCACATCCCGAGCCGGGGAGGTGAAGGACAGGCTGGAGAACGAGCCACGCTACGATGTGAACTTTTCACTGAGCGCGCTCCATCGCTCTCACACGCCACGGCTGTCAGCGGGAGACGCGTCGGCGATGGCTACGGGACAGACGAGAAGGTCGCCCCCGCGTCCCCGACCAGACGCTCCGTTTCCCAGGGGGCGCTCTGTTTCCCAGGGGGCGCTCTGTTTCCCAGGGGCGCTCTGTTTCCCAGGGGCGCTCTGTTTCCCAGGGGGCGCTCTGTTTCCCAGGGGCGCTCTGTTTCCCAGGGGGCGCTCTGTTTCCCAGGGGCGCTCTGTTTCCCAGGGGTGCTCTGTTTCCCAGGGGCGCTCTGTTTCCCAGGGGTGCTCTGTTTCCCAGGGGCGCTCTGTTTCCCAGGGGCGCTCTGTTTCCCAGGGGCGCTCTGTTTCCCAGGGGGCGCTCTGTTTCTGAGAGCGGCCTGCGGCCTGGCTGCCTAGAGAGAGCGTGGAAACAGGCCAAACCCACTTCATCTGCACGCACGTCTGTCGGCTTCTGATCTTCCCGCCAGCTCAAACATCACCTGGCAGCGTGACGCACGCCCGTTAGAATATTCGCACGAGTCTCCACCCTCCTGTGGCTCCGCCCCCCCATCTGCGTCCCCCCCCCCCGCCCCGTCTCTGTCCCATCCAGCCGCCTGTGCTCACACGTGAGTGAGCCTGAATGAGCCTGAATGGATAACTGTCCTTTGTTTGTCACTTTGTTCATCACACAATAAAATGTCATAAAAGCAGGAAGGAACATAACTGGTCTGGACTACTCGATTCTTTAAAAAACAATCGTTTTTTTTTTCATTCTTTGTATTCTTACATATTGCTGTGTTTTATTTTTAACTGAAGCTTAATGTCTGCACTGCTGCCATCTTGGCCAGGCCTTGAATGACTTCCTGGCTAATCAAAAAAAATAATTATATACAATTGTGGTTTGAAATAGTTCTCATATTAAATAATAGCTCTCATTAATAAAACTTTAATATTACCCTATGTCTTTTCACTCATCACCCTGATCTGTAATGTAATGTAATGTAATGATCTCAGCACATACGCTGCACAAGTTGTTGCAAAATATCCTGTCGTTTTACACCAAGATTTGAAAAACTTTTTATAGTTTTTTTGCTCCGAGCCTGTTTTGGGGATGACCCCTCCCCTCAGAGCAGACCCACAGGACTGGCCTGAGAGAGAAACGGTGGAGGTCTGAAGTGTTCCCATGCGCGTAACGCCTGTTCTGCACACAGGGTAACGGGGGGCGCGGGGGGTCCAGGGCCGGCCCGCGTGAACACGGTCGAGGCGTGAACCCGAGCAGGGTTTGGCGGCCATGGCGGCGGCGGCGGCGGCGGCGCTCTGTGAGAACGCTCGCGACCCTCCCGCTCGGGTTCGGTCGAGGCGCTGCTGGGAGAGGAAGCGGGGAAACGTAAACAGTCCCTCACCGAGGTCGGGTCGGCCTCTTCTTCTCCTCCTCCTCCTCCTCCTCCTCCCCCCCGCTCCGCCGCGTCCGCTGGAACGCTCGCGCACACAACCAGCCGCTCGGGAAACACACGCAACTCTGCGGAGAGGAGAGACGCAATCATCGTCGCGGCGACCGCAAGCACGGGCTACCCACAGTGCACCCGGGCGGCACCGCTCCGCGGAGCAATTCAGCCCGCGAACGTGACAGCGCGCCAGCCCGCGGCTCAGCTCCACGCCTTCCGCGCCAGGGAAAGTTTAACCGTGCGTTGCATAAACATCTGCTCTTTACCGATGCTCCCGGATGCCTGCTTCCCAGGGCAGACAGTTACAGGCTGTGAGTTTAAGAGTGCGGTAGTAAATACTTTACTCCCGCGCGCCAAACGCGTTTTGCGTCGGGGCTGTTATGACGCGTGGGCGAAGGCGCGAGGCACGTACCTCCCCGACGCCGTGGCCCGACGCACCTCAGGTTGACGTGGCGCTTCATGAAGTAGGCCGCCAGACGGATGCGCTCTCCTGCCAATCAAAACAGAGAGAGAGGGAAAAGAGAATGGAGTGAGAGAACGGGGGGGGGGGCTTCTTAATGAATAACATTGCGCACAGAGACCGTGAGGCAGACACAAGCCCATTCAGACCCCCGTCACGTGACTACGGAAGGACGCAAGAATGCAAACGAGCTACAGAGCGCCAGAGCGTTTCGGTGAGTCTGCATTTCCGTGTCCAGCGCAGAGCCGCTGACCGGCACTCGTAAACACCACGCTGAATCTCTGGGGATGAAACGACCCAGGTGTGCGAGGTCCCAAAATAAAAGTGGGCGTGACTTTCTAAAAAAAAAAAAAAAAAGTAGGAAAAAATTAATTGCTGATGAAAAAAACAACATCGGTTTCAACCTCTTCCAGTCCCGGGTCAACCTCCCCCCCCACCCCCCCCCCCTTCATGGCTTCGCGGTCTCCCGAGCGTGAGGCTCTGCGTGGCAGCTCCGCGTTCCCGCAGCAGCGGCGGCTGGCGCGTTCGCTGGAGAGAACGTTCAGTTCGCCGAGCGCGTGACCTCATCCCCCTTTCGCCCTGGCTGACGCCGATTGGCGGTTACGATCTGTCCTCGTCCGTGATTGCTGTGGGAAAGACGCGCGTCTTCACCAAAATGGCGACGCCGGAAGCACTAGCTGAAACCCAGCACAACGTGTCTCTATACAATAACCACACGCAGAAGACTTCATCTGTTCATTCCGATTATGTCCCGTTCCACACCGCAAGACCATGGAGCATTCATGAGTAAAAAGTGAGATTGTGTTTTCTTTTTTCTTAGCATCGTGTTCGACATCATTAGAAGAGGACATTTTTTAATTTTAATAGTCATGTGATTATACCAGGTGGCAGAGATGGCGCAGTATACTGTCAGGCACTAATGCAGGGATGCGCTCCGTTATGGAGAGAGAGAGAGAGAGAGGGGGCTGTCGGCCTTCAGTAGAGCATACGATAAGTGTAACTGGGAAAGGGTTTTGGAATATTCAAAAGGGAGGTGTGAAGGAAGTTAAGCTGTTTGACGGGTCTGGATGAAGGAAACTTGCACCGTCACCCTTTCTACAGTCTATGGATGGAGCCTGTGGAGGCTAGTAGTGAAACGGGGGGAGGATGGGGCACTACCTCCTACACCCTAGTACCACGATATAGAAACACACCTTGGGCTAAGGTACCACGGTAAGGGGAACGCGGTCAGCAAAAACCCAGGGACCTCAGGGTTCATAGAGGAGCAGAAGTTCGTAACTTGCTGGGGAAGACGGGAGGGATTATTCCATTGTTCCCACTACCGCGGTTTTAGCGCCCACAAGGCTAACAACGGGAACGGAAGCCTCTTCAGGGTTAAGAAAACAAAACAAAAAAAACTTTTAATATAAAACGCAAATCATGTGACGTGACGGATGGACGGTGATCTATTCAGCGTTTCACGCCAGCGGATGCCTTCAGGTCGGAGAATTCGGATTTGCGTTCGCCCCTTTGTCTCTCGGTGGACCCAGCCCACGGGGCAGCTGGCTCTCACCGCCGCCCGCTCCGCTCGCTTCTGAGCGCCTTCCGTTCAGCCCATCGGCCCCGAAGAACGGCCCGCGTCCGCGGAGCTCGGAAATATTCGCCTTCTCCTCCCCTCGCGGTTCGACCGTGCCAATTCCCAGGACAAGGCTAGCCTGCGGGCAGGGGAGATGGGGTGGGAGCGGGGGAGGGGGAGAGGGAGGGGAGGGGAGGGGAGGGAGGCACGTCTGGACTCTGGCGTTGGGAACCGCTAAGCTGCAAGCTGAGACATCAGCTGTTTTTCAGACCTTAAAATGCCCTGTGCAGCCGGGGCTGCTGTTGGCTCGGGCGCTCAGCGTTGGGCTGAAGAGCGCTGCGCTCAGTTTGTCAGTCTGGGAAAAGAGCGCGTCTGTTTGTTGCTGCAGCGGTTTTAAAACCAGACTGACCGCCGTTCAGATGCTGGAACTGAGACAGAACTTCGGAATTCAGTGCTTCCGGACCAGGAAGCTGCGCTACGTAGCGTTAAAGGGAGAGCTCACTTTCTGTGGGCTTCTGACACTATTTCACTTTCGGTGTATGTCCTTGATTGGCCCTCGATTGGTTTTTGTGTGCGGCGATGGACATTTTACATATCAACAGAAGTATCTGATGACCTGCTGATTTTATAATGGCTGGCACAGGGGCATTGTGGGGTTCGTGGTCTAAAGCAAGAAAATACACTTCAAGTAACTGCAAAGAGCAGCTTGTACAGAGAAATTAAGTTTCTAGAGGCTGTAGATATGAATACATTGGGCCTCATTCACAAAATCCTTCTTAAATTATTCTTACTTTTGTTCTTAATAATGTTCCTGTGAAAAACCAATATGGGATTCATGACACAGGTGCAGACTTTTGTTTTTGTGCATATCCCAGGTGCATGAGATGATTAATACCGGCTGTTCGTAAATTTTATGCACAATTCTGTGCATGTTATTAGCACAAGGCAACAGCCATGAACAAATACAGATTTTAAAAAAAGATGAATGCTGAAATGCTCTTACACAGTTTACGATCAAATGCGATCGTACGCATGTTTTTTTTGTGAAAGAGGCCCGTTAATTCTGCACTGTCAGGTCAAAATTATGAACACAAAGATCCGTTTTATACCGTATCATGCCCTTCCTCAGCACGACAGCATCAGGCCGCACGGTCCACAGAGCACAGTTCAAACCGCAAACAAGATTAAATGTCATTTTTCCGGAGAACAGTCAGGTAATACACACACACAGAAGCTCTAGAGCTGCAGCATCCCTGCACAGACTGGTTTAGTGTTAGCTGAAGTGTATCCTCCCCCCCCCCCCCCCCCCCGCCCTTAACGTTCCATATCAGCTATGCCAGCAGGTCGTCACAAACGTCTGTGAACACCTGAAATATCCTCCCCCACACGAAAACGGTCTGGGCCCATTTAAAGCAT
Organism: Anguilla anguilla; assembly: GCF_013347855.1. Taxonomy (NCBI): domain Eukaryota; kingdom Metazoa; phylum Chordata; class Actinopteri; order Anguilliformes; family Anguillidae; genus Anguilla; species Anguilla anguilla. Next base: position 26,363,004 of record NC_049218.1, on the reverse strand, counting down.
ACACTAAAACTTCTTAAAGGAAAGCAAACTGTCCCTTTAAGTATGCGACAGCACGCTCAGGCCTATAAGCAAACAAAGCCATGCTACAGCTACAGCTACAGCTACAGCTACGCGTGGAAGGGAAACTGAGAGAGAGCAGTAAACTGTGCAGTCTCAGCTGTGATAATTAGTCTCGGATACGTGTTACACACTCCCTAGCATACAATGCCATTCATTGGTACACGTGCTCTGGAAAGGGGGCGGGGGCGGGGGCGGGGGGCCAGGGGGTCTCGACTTGAATCCTCTCCAGCTTCGGTATAATTTGGCACAAGTCCTGGCTCTCGGAGAAGACGGAGCCAGACTGCATGGCCAATCGGTTTTCACCGCTTTCCCTGGACAACGGCTGCAATAAAACGTGAAAACGAAAATGAAGGAAAAAAAAAATCGAGAAGGCAGAGAAACGGACGGGACTCCGAGGTGAAGGACGGAAAGGCCCCTTCCCTCTCGCGTCACGGACGGGCTCGTCCCGTTCCGGTCCGTTCCCCCTATTCGCGAAAAACATTCCGGTTCCCATGGTGACATGGATTCCATTATTTGTTTCCTTATTTGCTATTTAATGAAGAAAAAAAAAAGGATAAACAAATATCCATGAGATATATGTCAGAGTCAATATTTACCACTGAAGAGGTGCCATTGATATTGGCTCGAGATCAGAAATATGAGTCTGCAGTTTTCGTCGGGTTCTCCCCTCCAGCCATTACGCAACCTTGCCCGCCGGTGAACGGCTGTGGCTACCGTGTGAATTCTGGGATTTCCTGCGGTGGAAGAGACGGTTCATTCCGGGTTTGTTCGGCTCATTTGAAAATGGTTTCGATAACAGCTTCGGGAAATCTGGAGATTCCTTTCACAGATGTGATATCGGACCGGTGACGCTGCTGTTAATGACCAAATGGCCGTTTTTTTAAAAATCACTTTTTTCTTCCGTTTTCCTGTGCTCACCCGTTTGCAGAGACTTTTAAAGACTTATTTAAAGACCCAGCTTTTTTCAATCACTCTGCCAATTTCAAATAAAGCCACCTCCTAACATCTAACTTCCATAAAACCTGCTGACTGAACACGTGCTGCATCAGTGGATCAGAAAAACCCCAGACACACACACACACTACACACACAACTACAAAAAACGAAAACACACATGAAAACATGCAGGAATTCACACACATGCATCCATACCCGTGTGCGCACGTGCATAAGGACTCGTGCATGTGTACACGCTGAATCCCAACACAGAAAATGTGTGACGTTCTCTCCCCTTCATGTGCTCTGATGGGAACAGCTCTCTAAGCAGTGAAAGTGAATGGTCTTCAGGAGGCAGGTGGAGCTCTCTGTCGTGCTTTGGTCCCACACTGATCGAGGACACAGTCTACCTGCTCCTCCTCTGTGGGGATGAGCGGCAGGTTTGCAGCACAGCCTGCTGATACTCCTCAAGAAAGAAGACATGGTTGGCTGCGTTACTGCTGGAGGCGGGTCTAGGAGGTGTCTCAGAGGCAGGATGGCCACAGCTGATTGGCTGCTGCCTAACTCAAAATCCTACTACTTGGCTATCTGCCACAGGACAGGTAACTTACAGTACACACACTATTACAGCACACACACACACCTACAGCTGTGGGGCGTGTATGTGGGCGGGGACAACCTGGCACTGTTAGTGAGCTGAGGCTAGTGGAGGGGGCGGAGCCAGAATTAAAACCGAACCCCATCCAAAGGGGAAGTGTATGTTGGGTGGCGGTTGCATCATTTTGCCCTCAATTAGCTCTTCTCACTAAAGTCTGGTGACAACTCCCATGTACAGAGCCCACCCCCCCCCTCCACTCCCCCTCCCCCTCCCCCTTCCTCTTCTCCTCTTCCTCCACCCAAAAGGCCCCGTAACAGCAGGGCGGGGTCGCAAAGAGGGGAAAACCCCTCGCCTGGAGCCACCCCAAAAACACAAATAAATAAGACTGCAATGAGCTAATGACAAATTCTCAGGCAGGGAGGAGAGCGGAAGGCAGAGAGAGAGAGAGAGAGAGAGGGGGGGAACACGGTCAGGGGAATGGCTGCGTGTCCCAGACTGGAGGTTTGGCAGGGGCTGACGCTGGCCGTATTAGGAGGGCGGGGTTTTTACGAGGCGCCCCGTCCGCCCGCGCGCACCGCAGAGCCGGGGGAACGCTCCGGGCCGCCGCCGGCCCGTTTGGAGCGCTGGCGGCTGAACCGGTTACAGCGCTCGTGCCCACGCCGGTCCGGGCCTTCCCGTCGGCTGGCCCGGGTCTCCCCTATCCGGTTCCGCATAGGAGATTAGCGGGTTAGGCTCGGAACCCGCCGCAGAACCTGAGAACCCGGGCGCTACGAATCCGGCTCGAACCTCTCTCTCTCACACACACACACACACACACACACACACACACAACAGTGCAGGGCTGTCTGTCTCTCTCTCTCTCTCACACACACACACACACACACACACACACACACACGACAGTGCAGGGCTGTCTGTCTCTCTCTCTCTCTCACACACACACACACACACACACACACACACACACACACGACAGTGCAGGGCTGTCTGTCTTTCTCTCTCTCTCTCTCTCTCACACACACACACACACACACACGACAGTGCAGGGCTGTCTGTCTCTCTCTCTCTCACACACACACACACAACACACACACACACACACGACAGTGCAGGGCTGTCTGTCTCTCTCTCTCTCTCTCACACACACACACACACACACACACACACACACGACAGTGCAGGGCTGTCTCTCTCTCACACACACACACACACACACACGACAGTGCAGGGCTGTCTGTCTCTCTCTCTCTCTCACACACACACACACACACACACACGACAGTGCAGGGCTGTCTCTCTCTCTCACACACACACACACACACACGACAGAGCAGGGCTGTCTCTCTCTCTCTCTCTCACACACACACACACACACGACAGTGCAGGGCTGTTTGTCTCTCTCTCTCTCACACACACACACACACACACACGACAGTGCAGGGCTGTCTGTCTCTCTCTCTCTCACACACACACACACACACACACGACAGAGCAGGGCTGTCTGTCTCTCTCTCTCTCACACACACACACACACACACACACGACAGTGCAGGGCTGTCTGTCTCTCTCTCTCTCTCTCTCTCACACACACACACACACACACACACACACGACAGTGCAGGGCTGTCTGTCTCTCTCTCTCTCTCTCTCACACACACACACACGACAGAGCAGGGCTGTCTGTCTCTCTCTCTCTCACCCACACACACACACACACACACACACACGACAGTGCAGGGCTGTCTGTCTCTCTCTCTCACACACACACACACACACACATGACAGTGCAGGGCTGTCTGTCTCTCTCTCTCACACACACACACGACAGTGCAGGGCTGTCTGTCTCTCTCTCTCTCACACACACACACACACACACACGACAGAGCAGGGCTGTCTGTCTCTCTCTCTCTCACCCACACACACACACACACACACACACACGACAGAGCAGGGCTGTCTGTCTCTCTCTCTCTCTCACACACACACACACACACACACACACATGACAGAGCAGGGCTGTCTCTCTCTCTCACACACACACACTGCAGAGCAGAGCTCTCTCTCTCTCAAACACAATCCAGGAGCACCTGAAATCGGGCAAATGATATATTTTCTAACCTAATATTCATTGGCAATGCAATTGTTGTGCCTTCAAAGCATCAAACTGATTTAATATTGGCATATAATTAATTATGAAATATATTTCCACATCCTCATACTGTACTTTTCATCTCTCTCTTTATTTTCATTTTTTAACTAAACTAAGTTTTATGAACCGTCTGAACCCCCGCACGCCTCCGCCTTCTCCCTTTACTGAGAAATAAAAAAAATTAAAATTAAAATTAAAAATAAAATAAAAAATCCAGTCCAGGTTTTGGACTGGAAGCATGCCGTGAGACCATTCTGACCTAAAACCAAGAATTTTAATATAGGCTCAGTAACAAGTGAGGCCGAAGCTATTGCAGCGAGACAGAGCTCCATCAGGAAGCTGACTCGTAGACAGTTCAAAACTCAATGAACAAAAGAGGAACAAAACAGGAAGTAAGACAATCCTCAGATTCGGACTTCACCATAGCGAACAGCAGAGAAGCCCCCCTTTACAGCACCGCTGGTTCGCTCAGGGTAATACATATAAAACTAAACTAAAAGCAACCAACACAATACGGCTAACAGAAGAACACATATTTACATATTTACAAAAGTCCACGCACCGTGCATTCTGGGAGTTGCCGGCGCAGCCTGCCGGAATAGCCCCCAGACGTCACACTATCATCAAAACCCGTTTCAGAGGGTTTTTCAATAATGTGACAGCCCGTCGTGGTTTATTCCTTTCATGTACAACAGGGTGGTGATACGGCGGAGGCGAAGCCGAGGGTCGCTTAACCAGCCCCGAAGTACATTATTTTCCAATAACAGGACAGCCCGGAGGGGTTTATTCCACTTATACAACGGGCGACCAACAATGACTATATATGGTTACTTTTATATTTATTGATTTTTATAGATTTAATCAGCTGAAAGTGAAATATTCTTCCACGGGCGTTTAGGCATATTATTTTATTATTTCAAGCAAAACTCTGGTTGGTAGTTCAATTTGGACCGTCGTTATGCAGAAACTCGTCGTTAATTCTATGAAAACAATGATTCTATCAAGAAAAAATAGTTCCTTCTTGTTTTATACCATACAATTAGTTTATAACCTTGTATACCATACATTTTTTGTCATTACATTATTTAATAAAACTGCATGGAACCATAAGTCAATCAAATTCATCTCCCTAGCATTGTCTTGCTTTTTAAATGGTGTGGTCGCGCAGTGTAGACATAACGTCTTTCTAAGACCCTCTGAAACGGGTTTTGAATGCCAGCTAGCTTTATGATAGGTTCGCCTTCACGAGGCAGCTGCTATGTGCCGGAGTTCCAGATACTCTCTCTCTCTGCCCGTGTAACGTTAGATAGAGGCCATGAGAACTCAACATGGAGCTGACTTTTTTTTCCCCCCGAATCCGAGTAATAACGAGCAACTTTGGGTAGAAGAAATATCTGTTTCCATGGCATTATTCGTGCTTTCCCGAATACAGTAGGCTATTCGGATTCGGATACATCCCTACTAGGCACTGTGTCTATTGGAAACGCAACGGTAATCAGGATAGGGGGGTATTACTGGAAGGTGGAGCCAGCTCTGATGTTGTGTGCATCTGTGCTCTAATGTGGCAAGACGGGGGGATTTTCAATTAGCACAGAGTCAGAGAAATGCTTGCTATTAATTAGCGCATAGTCACATAAATGAGGCTTTCAATTAGCACACACAGTCAGAGAAATAGGGCTCCTAATTAGACAGTCAGTCATCCGTTCAGACTCCCGCTGTAGTAAATTGTTTGGCCTTCCCACTCAAGTCTTCACAAGCATAATTCGGAGAGGTTCAATCACAATGCATTTTTTTCTTTATTCGGTGGGGGGGGGGGCGCTACTCTACAATCACACGGAGTCAGTCACAGGCGAGGTGGGAAAACGCCGACCGCGGGGAAAACGTCGCAGACATGGGGGAGGAGGAGAGGCACCCCTCCCAAAAGCTGCCACGGGCTGCCTGCTTTACGGTCTCCTGAATGGAACCCCGCCCCCCAAAAGTGAGAGGAAGACGGGCCGGGCCGTCTGCGTGCGGCCTGTCATTCAGTCCCCCTGCTGGAGGGGCACTCTAATGGCAGCAGAGGACAAACTGCCCCCCCCCCCCCCCCGGGCCGTCTGCGGGGGCCAGCTTAGCGTCTGTAACGTGGGCGGAGCCACTCGCTGATTTACGACCCATAATGGGAAGCCGGGCTTAAATGACAACGCGAGAATGGGGAGGGGGGGGGGCGTGGTTCACAGACCGCTGCGGTGGGGGCGGGGGGATGAGGGCGGTCTCCAGGGAAACCGTGGAAGGTGTGAGAGCCAGGGGGCTACCCCGTAATCCTGCGGGGCGAGTGATGTTTAACTGCTGCTGCTGCCCCCCCCCCAATAACCCCCTGTGAGCTGCAGGTGATCACCGTCTCAGACTGCTTTCCCACTGCGGTAACGACTCTGCAAGACACCAACCCCCCCCCCCCCCACCCCGCTCCCCCCTCCCCGTGGGGTTTAACCATCTCAGACAGTCTCCCTGGTGACGGGACAGTGAGGCCCAGGTATGCGCCCGTTCGCAGGTAGACACACAGCCCAGACACACATACTGTCTGCTGTTCTTCCCATGGCGTTACCAACATGGCCGGCAGCTCACCATGACTGTGGTGGGAAACTCACTCACTCACTCACACACACACACACACACACACACACACACACATGCACTCACGCACTCACGCACTCACTCACATATCCTACATGAAGTAGCTTGCATCCCATATCTTTGATTTGTGATTTACTATCACGGAGGAAATATTCTTCTACTGAGCTCTCTGTTTTTAGATATATATCAGAAGGTACAGAAGTTAATATTCTGAGAATCTGCGGGCATGCAGCCTTGTCAACGCGTAACTTGGTGGATGGCATACCTCCCATCACAATAAACTAATTCATAAATGCTTCATTCATAAACACTCTATTCGTAAACGCGTAATAAACGCTTTATAACCACTACCTTTAACACAGACGGGACTGGCTGAAGCCGAGCCTTTCCTCTGCTTCGGCTGACCCCTCTGGTGTCTGGTCTCCAGGAAGTGGCGAACCCTCTGATCCACTGCGTCTCTGATCATCTGGCACACTTCCTGAAGGGGGGGGGGGGGGCAGGGGGAACAGGGGCTCAGTCGCAAGCCCTCTTCTGCCTCTTGTTGTATTTTTTATTTTTATTTTTTACATTTTTCAATGCCTGGAGACATTGAAGACAGCAGAAGGGATGGTTATGGCTGCTTATTACACAGGCCTAGTCCCCTCTGAGAAAAGCATTAGCGTGACTGCGCACAGACACAGGATAAGTCCTTTTCAATGAGATGTGGGTGAAACATTTAACTTCCCCCCCCCCCCCCCCCATGCAGTTCACAACCCCCTCTACCCCCCCCCCCCCCACCCGACCCCACCCCCCACCCCAAAAAAAACACAGCAGGTAAGTACTGGTCTACTGTGTGCACCAGGGCAGTAAGACTACGCTCTGTTGGCGTGTGAAAGGTGACCCTCACTTTAAAACACATCGAGCGTGTGAAGAGAGGAATGGAGCTCACGGGAGTGTGGTCTGAGAGATCTGGATGGGGTTTGTGTGGGGGGGAGGGGAGGGTGGGGGCGTTTGAGGTGATGGTTCGTCACTCTGGAACAATGAAGAGAGATCTCCAAAAAAATAAACTAAAAAAAAAGTCACAGATACATCCAGATACACCCCGCCCCCGGCAGCTTTGGCCCCTTTGAAGCGAAGACCCCCCCAACCCCCACGCCCCCCCCCCCCACCCCTGTCCCCCTGCCCCGTACCTCCTTGTGCTGCTCGGTGAACCAGCTGGCCTCTTCTCCCAACCCCGGGGGCAGAACGTGGAGATCCACCAGCACGGCGAAGTTCCCACACTGCGGCACGGAGGGATAATGAATGAGTGACCAAAAGCTAACAACAACCCCCCCCCCCCCCCCCCCCCCCCCCCCCCCCCCGCCCTCACCTTAATCCACACTCCCACTTTCACCCTCCCCCCCCCCCCGCCAAATAATAACACACAGACACAGGAGACGTGCCGTCTAAACCAGGAGCGTCCAGTCTTAGCTGAGAAGATCTGGTGCGGCTGCAGGTTTTTCTTTTAGCTCAGTACTGCAACACCTGGTTCAAGGCATTAACTAATCACCCAACTTCAGTGAAGACCTTGATGAGTAGAACCAGGTGTTGCCGTGTTGGGCTAAAAAAACAACACCCACAGAGGCCCTTTTCGGATACGACTGGGAACCCCTGGTCCAAACACGATGCTGGACTCCACCGGTAGTAGAGCTGACGGGTCGAAAAACACTGGACTCTAACGAACGCTGACACCAGCCCCACAGCCGTAACCTCAACACGCTGAAAACCACACGCGGTACGGCGGCGTCCGTGTGCCCTCTCAAGTAACCCGCCACCTCAGAGCCGACGTGTCCGGAACATTCCAAACACGACAGTTACATTCTACTGACTGAATACCGCTGAATTCCGTCTATTCTGTTCAACCTTTTAAGACTGTTAGCTAACGGTAGCGAGTGTTCACAGCAGACATAAGCTAACAGAAAAAAAGAAAAATAGGTTAGCAAATGTTTGCGATCGTTTGCCTTGTTGAACGTCTGACTGAGGCAGAAATGCCACTTCATTGTCAAAACCTCACGGTTGGTAGTTTTCTCACACCAAGTAAACTAACGTGTTGGACCAGCAGTGGACTTTGGTGACGTCGACTTTTAAAAACTTTTCACTTTGTTTTGTGACTAAAACGGGCCTCGCAGGGCTAGCCTGCCTGTCCAGGTACGGCCTGCGTGCGGGGAAACGCCGTCCTCCTCTCCTGCAATAACCGCCAACTAAAGGCCGGGTCATGTGACCGCAGCAGGCCCGGATTCCTGCAGCGCTACATCACAGCATCGCTGACAGTAACCCTCTGTGGGCAGGGAGGCCAAAGGCGCCGCAGGTTTAGTGAGGGCTACATCTTTAAAAGCCGGGCAGAGAAAGGCTTAAGCATCGCACCAAAGCAGCCCACCGCAGAGGAGGAGCGTGGGACGTCTCAGTCCTCCACGAATCTCCCCTCGGACGGGGACGGCGGGCCGCGGACCCCTGACTACGTGCCTGGAGCGGGACGGGGAAGAGAAGGCGCCCGGCAGCACCCGAAAGGAGGCGGGATTTCCGACAACCCTGCTGAGAGAAACTTCCGCAAGGCTCCGCCACCCCCCCCCCCTCGCCGCCCCTCAACGTTTGCCGCCGCCGGTTCTCCTCGGACACGGCGGAGCGAGCGGGAGGGCCGGGGAAGGTTCTCACGCTGCCTCCGCCGTGACGCGGCGGCCTACACAAACACGCCGGGGCGGGGGGGTGCGGACCGCGTTCCCCCTCGCTGGGCCGGGACGCCGCCAGCGCCTCGGGCCGGCCCATGTCCGCGGCCGCGGAAAACAACACCTCGATCCCGGCAGGGGCGAGCCGGGGAGGAGGGGGAATTCCGTCCAGTAAAAAAAAAGAATTAAAAAAAAAAAAAAAAAAACATCCAGCACACGCCTTTGTCTTTTAAACACGTCAGCGATAGGCTGGAAATGTACACTTGATGGGAGAGCGCTGGCACTGAAAGGCTTTGGCAGAGGGCACTTTCTTCAGTTACTCGAAAGGAAGTGGCTTTGCTTTGAACAAAGTCCAGTTTTGCAAACACAGACGCAAGTTGAGCCCTGGCTTCTCTTTTGTCTTTAAAGATACAAAAGACAAATATGAGCAGAGCGCCTCCTTGTGGCTGATCTGAAAAACATCTCTGTCACAAGAACGAGTTTTAATTCCTGAGCAATAAACTCGGGATGCTGGGACACCAACCTTTAAAGCATTTTTTTTAAATTTAATCCTCAGAAACGAATATGAATGAGTTCTAAACTTGCTCCTCTACATTCAAAAAGCTGATAATCAAGTCCAAAATTACATAAACGGCATGACAGATTCATCCAAGCCTTAACAAAAAGACAACAAAACTTTTGATGAAGACATTTTGTTTAGTGGAAGGGTTTAGAATTGAATCTAGCCTTATAACGAAGATGCAGGTACTTGTGCACACACACTCGCATGCACACCCATTCTGAAGCCACCACCCCCAGATGGCTTCCACATTGTTTGCTGAATACTCCAATATAATGTCAATGTCAGAAATGGAAATAAAGTTCCAACTGCTCCAAAATGGAGGCTTTTAAATGAGGCCATATGAAGGAGCAGAGTGAAGGCATCCAGGATGCGCTCGGCGCGGCGCTGAATGTGTTTGTAGAAACATAAAGACGGTTTTACGTAGGTCCCCCCCCCCCCCCCCCCCATAGCCTCCCCGCCCCGCCCCCCCGCCCTTTGTCTTCAGGCCGACCGCCACTGGCCAGCGGTTTCGGCTGACCGGTTTTGACAATCGCCGTGGCGTGGGAAAGGCAAGCGGGGGCCACACAGCGGCTGTCAATCACCCGTCAAAAGAGCAAACCAAAGTCCCGCCCCCTCCCTCCCTCCCTCCCCACCCCACCCCTGGCGAACACAAAACCGCTTCTGTACGGCCTTCTTTCTTCTCAGAAGTATTTTGTTGCAGACCGAAAACGGCCTCCACTGAGCCACACTTTCATGTACCTCGTCTGAAACCACAATTCCCAGCATGCAGTCTGTCCTAAGATGGTACTGTCCGCCTGCAAATAAAAAGCATGATTTTAACAGAAAGAGACGCATGCCAGCCAAGCATCTCCATTCAGACCTGGACAGCTGCCCATCTCTGGGCCTGCAGCCCTGAGAGATCATGTGCCAGGGGGTCTCAGGGAAAAGGCCATCATGTGATCCTGCCATCGTGATTCTGCTTTCAGAAGTGCAGACGACAACCTTTGACCTCCGGGCTGACCCCGGGCGACCCGCTCAGACCTGCGTTCCCAGGGCTGTGGGGCTGGCCCGGTCTGTGGACGCCGTATGTAAAATACGCACCAACATGGCGCTCAACACCACCCCAGCACTGCATCACAGAAAGATTGTCCCAACAGTGTGTGTGTGTGACTGTGTGTGTGTGAGTGTGTGAATGAGTGCGACTGTGTGTGTGTGAGTGTGTGAATGAATGCGACTGTGTGTGTGTGTGTGTGTGTGTGTGTGTGTGTGTGCGTGTGTGTGTGAATGTGTGTCTGTGTGAATGAGTGCGACTGTGTGTGTGTGTGAGCTCCATGGTCTCAGATCGAATGCAGGCCGTGGCAGTGCTGACCGTGGCCAGTAGCCTGATACTGCTGATTGTGGTGCAAAATTGCTGACTGCATCGCCCAGGGTGCCGGAGGGTCAGTTGGTCAGGAGTCCGCATTTCCTCGCTCCCTGGCAACCCCGTCTGGTCGGGCGGGCGCCTGTCGACTGCGTGCCAAAATCAGATATGAGACGTGTTCCTCTGACTCCACTCCGTGCGAGCTTGGCTGTGGGCTGCAGTGTGAAGAGTAGCAGGCTAGTGACACCATGTGTTTCGGAGGAGAACTGCGGTCGTCTTGACTCTCCCCAATCGAATATAAATACAAAAATAGATATAGTTGCAGATGCTGTTTCCATTTTCTGATGACAAATAAGGGAAGAGAGTCAGAAATGCTGCAAAAGCTGTCTCTGATGTAGTATGTCCCGTGGACCACTCTATTGGTGTTTGAGTAAAGCACAGGCTCAAGTAGACCCAGTCAACAAAAACACACGTTTAACTGAGCGATGCAGCTCACAGCCAAGTGGAAGGCTTCCAGAACAAATCCATCCCTCAAAATCACATCAAAATCAGAACGTCCAAGAAGAAAATCCTGCAACCACAAGCCACCTTGATTTTGAATGTACCGCTGGACCAAGTCAGTAATGCTGAATGTACCGCTGGACCAAGTCAGTAATGTTGAATGTACCGCTGGACCAAGTCAGTAATGCTGAATGTAATGCCGGACCAAGACAGTAATGTTGAATGTAATGCCCGGACCAAGTCAGTAATGTTGAATGTAATGCCGGACCAAGTCAGTAATGTTGAATGTAATGCCGGACCAAGTCAGTAATGTTGAATGTAATGCCGGACCAAGTCAGTAATGCTGAATGTAATGCTGGACCAAGTCAGTAATGCTGAATGTAATGCCGGACCAAGTCATTCCCCTTGTCTCTCACAATCCACAACTCCTTCGTGTTCCACGGGGTAAAGGCACACCTTAAACTGTTTTTTTAAACTGTACTGTTTTCTAAAGCAGCCAAAAATGAAAAAGTGTGCTTGTGTGTGTTCTGAGACAGATGTGTTAGATGCCCCTAACCACTACAGTGCATGTGCACTCCCGAAGACCTCAACACTGGCACAAGCTCCCTCTCATTCACCCTTAGGGCTGTCTGTGTACACAGGGTACGCTCCCAGCCACTTCTGCTCCTGCCTCTTCATGAATGAAACCCATTCTCCCAGCATGCAGTGCACATCCTGTCCCTTCCCCTCTTTCTCTAGACCTTTTCTTTCCCTGCAAAAGGTGATGACAGCTTGATGTGCCAAACACACACACACACACACACACACACACACACACAAAAAGTCTGAAAACCGTAAAAACCCAGACCGCGGCCGGTTCCCCTTCCTCCGCGGCGGGAGAGGCGGGCGCGGCCTCCTTGCGTTTCGCCGCGAACCTCGGTAAACAAACAGAGCGCCGTCTCCGGCCCGCGCCTCGACGCCCCCGCCAGCTCCCAGGCTCCTCTCCTCCGCCGCTTATCTCTCTCTCTCTCTCTCCCCCGGCTCCAGCTTCCCTTCGCCATCGGAACATCCCGCCATCGCCGTCAAAACGCCCCCCCCCCGCCGTCGGCCTAGGCCGTATCAGGAGCAGACCGTCTCCCGGGCTAACATTAACCAGCCGCACACGTATCGCCCCGTGAAACCTCCCCAACCCTCCCGAATCCTCTGCGCCCCGTCCCCAGTCCTCCCCCCCTCCACCGGCGTGTTCCAGTTCACGAGACGTAGTCCTTTCAGTTCACGAGACGTAGTCATCTGGGCAGGCGGATTATTCTGCCGAAAACTAATGCACTTTTCACCTTTTCAAAAACGATCCGTAACAGGTGAAGGAAGAGGTGAAACAAAGTGGGGGGGGGGAAGTGATTTATGCCAATACCCAACCGCAAAAAAAAAAATCCCAGCGCACAATAGGCAAGAATGCGCTGGGTACACGAGCGGGAGAAGCGTTTTTGTAAATAAAGCTGCGCTCATTCAAGAAGCGAGAGAGCGCACGAAAGGGGCGCGTCTCACGACAGGAACCGCGGCGGCAAGAGCGGACAGGCAGACCCCCTCCAGGTGACGCTCCGCAAACACGCCATTGTGCCGGAGTCGCCCCTGGACGCCCGCAGATCTGACGGAGGAGCCGGGACAAAGGGCTGGCTCGTGGCGCCTGCGTCATTGAGGAACAATGAGCACAATGGGGGCGGCGAAGAGGTCTCAGCTCGCAGAAAAATAAGCCTCTTAAAAAACAATAAGAAGTAACGACAAATAGCTTCCTCCGACAGGATCCCCGGGAGAAAAGCGCGGCCCGATTTAACCCTCTCTCGCCGCCGCTCGCACAATGTCACCGGAACGGCGAACCGCGGGCCTTGTTTCGGTTTGAATGAGCTGGAGACGGAACGTCCTTCGCGCGTGTGGTCTGGCACCGCTGCGCCCGCGGGGGTGGGGGGGGTGGGGCGGGTTGGGGGGACGGGGAGAGAACCGTTTGCCGCGTCGTCGGCGCGCGAGCGCCTGTGGCCGCCAGCGCAGGAAGTCCAGCGTCCTGAGAGCCAGAGCCAGGCCGCTCCAGAGCGCTGGTAATAACTGCTAATTTTCACGGAGAGGGTAAATCCCCCTCGGACCCTGTGCCGACAGCCCGCCGCGAGGACCGCAGCGGAGCGGCTGCTTTAAACAGGACGACCGTCTGACGCCGAGCGCCGGGACCTCCGTTTAACAGGAAGTGACTCGTCGTTTCGCTTCAAATGGAACAGGACCTGCCGGGACCGCTTCGCAAAGCGGGGGAGAACTCGCGAAATAATCGCGAAGCAGTCTTTCACTGCCAGGCCCGAAAACTCCCGCTTTTAAAGCAAAGAGAGGAGCGTGTGTCTATCACGGCCTCTCGGTTTAACCGGGCCAAAATGAGAGCCCATCTCAAAGCCCCGCCCCCCAGACGGATCAATCCTCACCCGCCCAGATCAGTGTTGATTGTGTGACGGGTGCTAATTGCTGATCTCAGAGCACGTTAGGCGTGTGATTTATACGGCACTGCCGTTGCTATTTTCTACGAGGCTTCTCTCTCTCTGCAGCTCTGCCGATGAGGACGGCGTCTTAACGTTTCGGCACGGTGCCCGCAGAGCGTAAACAGACCGGCGGTTCCCCCGTCCCGTCCGCTCCTCGGGAATGCGCACGTTAGGCGGGGGGGGGTTGGGGAAAGCGTCGGGCCTCCCGTTCCACAGGAAGTGACTCAGCTTGTGAACGCAGCGGTAATTGGGCTTTGATGAAAAGGCGCTGGGTGACCCGCCCGAGCCCGGGGACGCCTCACAGACTGCCCTCGCCGCCGGCAGCACAGGAGCCCGGGGACGCCTCACAGACTGCCCTCGCCGCCGGCAGCACAGGAGCTGTGAGCATCTTCGAGGAGAAGTTTTCTAAAAGTTGCAAGGACATCGTTCAGCTGAAGGATCTTACATTGCTCTTTAGTTAAAAAAAAAAAAAAGTAATAATACTTTGGTGGACTAAAATCTTGTCCTCACATTGCAACAAGTTTTTTTTTCCCATGTAACACTGCTTGCTTTTGGTTATTACAACACAAATATAATTAGTTCATAACTTTGGAGATATTTTCTGTGGCATGCATATGAGAAATGAATAAATAAATAAATAAATAAATTCCAATCACCAACACTACAACTGTCCAAAATCGAATCACTTTTGCAACCTTGAATTTCCCTCAAAAGCGTCTGAGGGATGTGGGAACCTTGGAATATCCTTGGCTCTTTTTGAATCAGAGAACTGATAAAACGACAAAGCTTCACAGCGGATATAGAAGGTCAGCACACCCTTACTGAAATTGAGGGTTTTTGTGATGTAAAGCCCGAAATCAAAACAAATCATGCCATACTTATTTTTTCTCACTTTTGATGTGCCCTTGCAACCGACACAATTCAAGTGACAAAACAAATAGATAATCTTCAGGAAAAAAAGAACTGAAAATAAAACCCCCCACAATACCCTGCTTGCATAAGTGTGCACACCCGTTAACGAATACCTTGTGGAAGCACCGTTTGCTTTTATTACAGCAGTAAGTCTTTTTGAATAAGCCTCTTTCAACTGTGCATACCTGGACTTTGGCATTTTATCCCACTCTTCTTTGCAAAGAAGTTCAAGGGTTCTTGGACATGATACTGAATGCGATTGGTTGACTCTGAACACAGCTACAACCCCCATTATAAAAGGTTGTGCATATAAATGCAACCAGGGTATTGCATGATTCCACCATACCCCCCCCCCCCCAATTATTTCACCTAAAAAGTATCACTTTGTTTTTCATTTGAATTCTGTTGGTTGCAAGGTCACATTGGTTGGTTGCAAGATCTCACATATCAGGCTTTACGTCACAAAAACCTCCAGTTTTAATAAGGGTTTTCAGACTTTGTACATCCACTGTAAGGATGTAATTACATGCAGCTTACAAATTATGATTTACGCAGTGGAGTGTCCAGTGTTAATTCTACTCTAACAGAGTCCAATAGGGACCACATACACCAGGGCTGGCAGGAATGCTATATCTCCTGGAACAGAGTTGGGCAGCCTTGACATATACGCTGTCAGAGTTGATTCAACACTGAACATTTTACTGTGTAGGCAGATTCCAAAAACTCTGTCTTCATTGGACTGCTAGTTTGCACAGTACTCGTTGCAAAAAAATTGGCCAATTTATATTAAATCCCATGCATTACACCATTGCTGTTGGAGTCAGCAACGGTGTCCAAAACACGTAGCCAACTAACACTGAAATGCAGTCAACAGCACCCTCTACTGGCAGAAAGAGGCATTTCTTCAGACCTCACATTGATGCAAGCCCCTTGTTGAAATCCACTTCATCAAACATGCATGCTGCTGATTTACCAAAGAAGGTGTAGGAGGAGGCATATGCCATAGGCACTGTAATCTACAACAAAACCAATCTTCAGCCGTGGTTTTCCCTTCCTAAAGCGCCATCTAAACAAATTCATTCATAGAACTGCTATGTTTTACAAGCTTACCTTTAGCACAAACTTGGTAGGACACATTCTGAGGATGACATGTAGATACAACCTAGAAAACAAATGCCAAAGGAAATTAGCTACGCAAATGTTGTGAAAAAAATGTCTAGAAATATGAATATATTTCAGAAATATGCTTTAAGTTTGCAATAGTCAACAAACATAAATAAAATAAAAAACTATATATTTATTTACTTAAATAAATGTTCCTATCTTTTTGCCTAATGAGTTAAGGCCTTGTTATGAGATCTGGCAACCCTGCCACTTTCTCCTCAGTAAAACATTCTATCCACCCTATGCCTCTTAAAATACATTATTGCTACAGTCATAAAAGGGATAATACTGATCCACAATGGCATAAAATATGTGTTTAAATATTTAAGCATGGTTAATTATCTTGCGGTTGTGTTTTTCAGAGCTAGCCAAGACATCTCCTGCATTAAGCCAAGCCGCCCACTAAAGCACTAAAACTTCCAATATAAATGGGCAGGGACCAGTCTAACTGGGGACCAATCACATAGTGACGTAACTGAAAAATGAAGCCAAATTAATTTAATTTCAGAAAATTATTTTTTCTTTAATTTTCATAAGTGGATTTAATGATGCCACAGCAATTTCTCAAGTCAAAGACAAAACTTTAACTCCATAATTTCTGGACAAATCAAGCCAACTCATTAGATATCTTGTTAGGTGTTTTTTTAAATTAATTTAAAGCCTACCCTTTTGCAAATGAATATTTCCAGCAGGACAATGCATCATGTTTGAAAGCATGCATCATCTCAAGCTGGTACCACATGCCACCACAATTAAATTTGGTTAATTGGTTGATTGAAGAACTAACGGGGCAAGTATGTGTGGGTGTGTGTGTGTGTGTGTGTATACAGTGGACTCCATAATGTTTGGAACAACAACTTCTTCATTTGGGTCTGTACACCACAAAAATGTATATTTGTAATCAAACAATTCACATGTGGTTAAAAAGTGCACAATCTCTGGTTTTATTTAAACTTGGAGTTGTTTGTGAAACACCATGTTCAGTGAAAACCAAACACTGCATATCTCCACAAGAACCGTGTGCCAAAGTATGTTGGTGGAGGGGGTGATGACTTTGGGCTGTTTTGCAGCAACAGGACACGGTTGCCTCACCATCATTAATGCTAGCATGAATTCCTTTAATTTCCAGTATATTCTACAGGTAAATGTAGAATATAACTAAAGCATGGCAGAAAGTGGACCATGTAACAGGACAATGACAGTAAGCACACCACACACACGATGCAAAGGACAAGTTTTTGTATATCTCAAGGAACAAAGTATGAGACATGCTCCATAAGATGCAGGTGCTTGTATGAGCGCAATCAATATATTTCAATTAGTGAGTGTACTTACATGGATGACATTACAATTTAAAATGACATGGTGTTTTTTTAGTTCATTATATACCACCATAGTACAGGGTGCATAGTACCAAATACAGCACCTTTTTGATATTTGACTTTCATTCATTCCCAGCTATTTTTCTGTATTTTCAGTGCTTCAGTTCAGTAATAAGAATATAGTAATTGTTACATTTCTATGTCCTTATTATTCCCGGCATAACTGCAGCATGCCAAACCTAGTTAAAGCAGTTAAATAAATGTTTAAAATAAAAGAAGAAAAACTGGAGGCTGCCAGCCTTGCACAGGACGCAGCATGATCTTACAATTACACTCGTAATAAAAAGCAAACCCTATCGATCGGCCTGGCCCTATTGATGGTCATGGGCAAGACTGCATTCTCAAGCACTAGACGCCAAACAAACTTGATAACCTCGAGCTGAACTGATTTGGATGAATGTCCCTAAAATAAGGATACCTACGGTACACACACTCGGGACACAGTAAGTCGGATAAACTCTGCAAACAAACATGTTTTAGCCAGCCACAGGAGTTCTGCTGTGCTGAATCCACATACATAACGGTAATTTCGTGTATAACCAAAACAAAGTTCCCCAGTATCTATACCTAAAATCCTAACCTGAGCTCAGATATTTACAAATTTGTGACGGTAGCCTACTTACAACCATTGCGCGCCGCCTTTTCGTTTGAATGGTCATCACGTGGTATAAGGACCCCGGTCCAAAGAAACGATGTTGAGCTGGTTATTCAGAAGCCTTTCCATATTACCATTGATCTAATCTGCGTCACAGACAAACACAATTCATAATACATTGCGTATTTTTCTTTCAGGTATTATATCACCAGTTTTAGCTGTAATTGTTTATTTGTGATTATAATATAAATGGAAGGACATTTTTCGGCATAACCACAATAGGATTATCAGAGGGGTTACTGTATAAATCTGAAAAAGGACCCAAGCGAAAATTCCCCATAGCAACCCCTGCCTGTGGTATCAACACCATATATAAAACTTTTTAATCTCAGAATTGCGGCCATGGCATGTGTGAACCGGCCAAGGATTACAGGAAAGTTCAGAGAGTATGAATCGTGAAGTAATAATCGGAAATACATTGTTGAACTAGGAAAGAATTACGTATCTGTTCTCTGGTAAGAAAGATGATTAACATCACATGACATTGTGTTCCACCTGGTCATCGTAGTTTAGCTAAAATTAGTTGATAACCTGGCTGGCTATATTGTTTAAATTGACATTATATTTAGCCCGCGGTCATTCGTTATTCCTGCTCAGTGCAACCAGTAAAATGCGTCTGGATTAGGTTGTTGTTAATCAGCATGCGCTCACGTTACTCGACATCTGTTCGATAACCCACATTATTAGCAGTAACGGTGTACCGTTAGCTAGTATAATCCCGTCTCAGTCTTCTCAGAATATTAATATTATTTTCCTGCGTGTATTGACTTACATATTTGGTCTGAGCACTGTTATGAGTCCTGGAAATATCTGAAAGGACTTTAAAATCTTGATTGTACGGGCATCCGACTTTGGACTGTTAGGATGAAATCACAGTCTAGACTGCAGAAGCAGTAAGGTAGGTAGGTACTTCTAAAACACAAGCTAGAATGTGGGAAAGATTATTGAAAGGATGTGTGTTTGGTCGATAAAATAAGCCAATAATGTTCATTCCCAGACACGCATTTCATCAACTTACCTCCACTTGCGGAAAAAACAAAGAAAACTGAACTGAGCAGAAGAATAATATCGCAGACTGGAGAACAGCTAATGGATTTAAGGGTCGACCGGACAAAAAGGTATTTTAACTCTTGACCGCGTCGAAGCGTCCAAATTCTTGATGCGGTTCTTGAAAAGATGTCTCGCCTCGCCAAGACGCAGCCGTCTGTCTGCACGAGCGACCCTCTGAAAGACGAGGAGGTGCGCCGCAAGCTGGCCGTGCTGCGGCAGATCCTGACGTCCTGCTTCGGTCCGCGCGGCCGGCTCAAGCAGGTCCACAACAACGTGGGCGGCCCGGTCCTGACGACGTCCACCTCGGCGGTTCTCCTGAAGGCGCTGACCCCGTCGCACCCCGTCCTCAGGCTCCTGACCGCCTCCGTCCTCAACCACGCCGCCCGCTTCGGCGACTGCGGCCTGTTCGCCGGCATCCTCTGCTCGGCCCTGGTGGAGCGCGCCGCGGCGCTCGGCGTGGAGGCGGCCACGGCGGCCGGCGCGTACCGGCGGCTCCTGGGCCTGTGCGCCGGCTACCTGCAGCGGGACGACTGTGGCTGCAAGGTGCCGGTGGACTTCGGCAGCAGCCGCTGCCTGCTGGCCCTGGCGCGGGGCGCGGTGGCGGCCAAGCCGGCTTGCGCACTGACGCCCGGGGAGGCCCGGCACGTGGGCGCCCAGGTGGTGAGGGCCTTCCTCCACACGGTCCCCTGCGCCGCCCCGGGCCCCGTGCGCCTGGGCAGGGCGGCGACGGTCGCCGTGGAGGGCCGGCCCGCGGGGGAGACGGCGGTGCACCCCGGGCTGCTGGTGGACGCGCCCGAGACGCTGCGCCCAGCCGACGCCGAGCGGCTGGGCCGGGGGCCGCTCAGGCTGGCGCTCTTCAGCGCGTCGCTGGCGGGAGACCTCCCGGAGGCGGGGGAGGGGACGTTCGAGGTGGACTGGGAGGTCAGCCTGGAGGAAGTCGTCCTGGGACAGCTGATGAGGCTGGGGGAGCAGGTGGTGCGGGACGGGGTGCAGGTGTTTGTGTGCCAGCGGGTGGTGCACCCCGTGCTGCAGCAGTACTTGAGGAAGCACGGAGTCATCGTTGTGGAAAGGCTGGGGATCGCCCTTCTGGAACCACTCATCCAAGTGTCGGGTATGACCAAAACAGACAGGGTTACTGACTGTTACAGTGTGAGATTAACTAACCCTGTACTCAGGCCTACAGTCGGAGATTAACTAACCCTGTACTCAGGCCTACAGTCGGAGATTAACTAACCCTGTACTCAGGCCTACAGTGAGAGAGAGATTAAGTAACCCTGTACTCAGGCCTACAGTGAGAGAGAGATTAACTAACCCTGTACTCAGGCCTACAGTGAGAGAGAGATGAACTAACCCTGTACTCAGGCCTACAGTGAGAGAGAGATTAACTAACCCTGTACTCAGGCCTACAGTGAGAGAGAGATTAACTAACCCTGTACTCAGGCCTACAGTGAGAGAGAGATTAACTAACCCTGTACTCAGGCCAACAGTGAGAGAGAGAATAACTAACCCTGTACTCAGGCCTACAGTGAGAGAGAGATTAACTAACCTTGTACTCAGGCCATCAGTGAGAGAGAGAATAACTAACCCTGTACATATAACAATCTGACACATCCAACACTAGAGAGCGGTTTTCTTATCTGAAAATGAGCCACGCATCTTTGTTAGATCTAAATAGAATACACCAGCCCTGCAAGGAAGATGTAAATTTGTTGTATGAGGCAAAGTGGATGTGGCTGGTATTGAAATGGTTTCTGCACTCTGGGTGGGGTGCTCTCTCTCTCCTGTGTGTTGCAGGGGCGCAGGCGGTGGCCTCCTTCCAGACCCCCGTCCCGGTCCAGTCCTACGGGCAGCTGGGGGGGCTCCGGGTCCTGCGCTGCGGGTCCAGGGAGCTGCTCCACCTGCTGCCTGTCGGGGACCCCCCCTGCTGCACCCTGCTGCTCTGCCACCGGACCGAGACGGCCCTCAGCGAGCTCAAGGTGACCCGCCCCGGAAGCGCCCCCCCCACCCCCCCCTTCACCACACTCTCGGCTGTCCGTACGTCAGCTTCGGAGAGTGTCTGTTTGTTTTAGTTTTTTTGTTGTTTTTATTTCTTGTGAACCACGCAGTAACTCCTCCTCTCCTGCAGGTGGCGTGTCAGACTGCAGAGCGCGTCCTGAGGCAGACTCTGATGGAGCCGTGGGCCCTGCTGGGGGGAGGGTGCACGGAAACGCACCTGAGCGCGTATGTCGGATTCCAGGTACAGAACTCACCCTTTCCTTTTGCAACACAGCTTTCATCCTGAATGTCTGTCCCCCAGGAGCGCTGAGCTCTTGCTGTGTAATTGCATCAGGTTCATTCATGGCATTTGTGCAGAAAAGTGAGCAGTGTGCTTTTGGACACAGGAGCTGGCGCCAGTGCTTTCCAGCATCACTTACGTATTTTACAGGAGATAAAGGTGGTGCACTGGCTATATGGAGAGAGAGGAGAGAGATAAACAAACATGTACAGCCCATCCTCCACACACGCTGTCCTGATTTATTAGCACATCAAACCCAGATTTAGACAGTTTGTTAGTGATGCAGGAGCTTGGTGGTTTATGAAATGCAAAACTGCACTGCCAAATATTTAATATAACCTAACATTTCAACAAAGTCATGAAATAATGACTCGCTGTAGTGGGTTTAGTAGTGTTGTATCTTTAGTGTGAGTGGAGGGGATGCTGGGTAGTGTAGTTTAAATGCGGAGCGCTGAAGCGTGCCAGCTGACGTCCCGCCCCCCTCGCAGAGCCGCGGCGACGCGTCCGACGCGGCGGCGGAGCTGGGCTGCTCGCGCGCGCACTACCTGCTGGCGGCCGACGCCTTCCGCCGGGCGCTGCTGGCCGCGGCGCGGGCGCTGGAGCACGACGGCGGCGAGCGGCTGATGGACCTGTCCCGCGCGCACTGCTGGGACGTGCCGCCGGGCGCCGACCCCCGGGCCCCGTGGCGGGACGCGGTGGGGCGCTGCGGGTGCGGCCTCACGCCCCCCCGGGGGGACCTGGAGTGGAGCCCCCTCGGCACGGACCACCCGCCCTTCTCGCCGGCGCCCCCCGCAGGCATGGACCACCCGCCCTTCTCGCCGGCGCCCCCCGCGGGCACGGACGCCGACCCGCTGGTGCTGGACTCTTTCGCCGCCAAGTACAATGCCCTGCACGTTGCCGTGGAGACGGCTAACCTCATCCTGGACATAAAATATATCGTCCAGGATGTTAATTGATTTGGGCTTTGTGTTCCTGTTTGATTTCGAGGCTTTTGCTAATTCATATAGATGAACTTAGCTCGGGGAATGGAGTGCATCTGCATAACTACCTGAAATCTGAATAAGGTACAGAAGTTCACCATCATGGATGTAGTTTTAAGATTTAAACACTAGATGGCAGCACTGACTGATTATTTTTGTTTTTACTGGTCGGCGATCTGCTGTTACTTAAGTGTTCTTGAACTAGTTCTACTATTACAGTTGTACAGTTACTACTGTAGGTGACAGTACTGAAAAGTCCTTTGTTTTACTATTTAATCATTTAAATTTTCTATAGTGATTGCATTACAGGTTGGGAGGAAAGAAAATGAGTTTTAAAAAAGCATTCGGTTCAACCGTCCTTCATATTGTATAAGGTATTTTATTGTGTTTGCTCAAATAAAATAGTGTTGCACCCTTTTTTGTCCTTCATACAAACAACAAAAAAACATTTGTTCTGAAGTAATAAATAGACTGGAATTTGATTAAATCAAATTGATTGCATAATTAAATCATCACTCATGTTAGTGCTATGAACCCGATTCCTTGCTTTTCATGTACAGGTACAGTAACATATCTTTTGTCAGGAAAAACATTTTCCAAATTTTCCATTTTTGCTGGTTACCTTAAAAGGGTAGTGTACATTAAGCAAATATAGTTACTACACATTTTCCTCCTAAAACCTTTTTAAAAACATTTTAAAACATTAAAAAGTGAATTTAGACGTGCTAGTATGATGGTGAGATAAACTGGGCCCTTGTGCATGTGATTACTTTTTAATAAAACTGTCTGCCATTTCAGATGAGTAAGACTTTGTGACTATATTGTGCAAAAACTGCTTACAAAATGGAAGTTATAAAACACAGTGATGTCAGACCAGACTTACTCATCCAACAGTTTCCAACTGTAAGCTGATGAAACAATTTATTGCTTTGTTTGTCTGCTTTGTATTTATACTTGGCCAAAGAGATCTGGAGGAAAAATGTGCTTTCATACTGTATTTCAAACGCATTTAGTCTATTTTTTAAAATGTGTAAACTGTCGACATTAAATTAATTCTAGTCCTATGCATGTCGTTGTTTAAGACGAAATTGTTCGTGTAATTTAAAATGGTTCTCTAACTCAATGTACCTGTGGCCTGTCACCCAAAAACGGTGTTAGGCAACTGAAGAGGAAAATAACTAGGGACAGGATTGCATTACAGTACAGGCATTTAGCAGACGCTCTTATCCAGAGTGACTTACACAACTTTTACATAGCGTTTACATTGCATCCATTTATACAGCTGGATATATACTAAAGCAATGCAGGTTAAGTACCTTGCTCAAGGGTACGACGGCAGTGTCCTACCTGGGAATGGGACCTGTGACCCATTACACTACACTGTCGCTATCAATGGATATGATGTCAAGACTCGGCAATCTGCTGGCTTCAAACTGGAGGCCTTTATTCAAGTGGGCAATGTAAACCAGGAAGTTCCTCTTTGGGTTTTGATCATTCTGACTTTTCCAAGCTGCTAACAAGTTACCAGGGAGCAGGTGATGGCTACCTTATGTTGTATATTATTTATATTAATTTTATCTTGGTTTTTCTTTTACTAAAATATTTGCCATCAGCCACAGGCTGCTCCTGTCATGAATGAATGCCTTGGTTGAAGTCTGGGAATGGTTAAAATCATACTTATTGGTCTGGAATAACTACTTGCTCTCAAAGTAAGCGAGAAGACACTGAAAAAAATTGCTGTGAACAGTTGCGATCTGGCTCCCATACCTTGGCAGTGGAAAGTAGACACATTTGGAGTTCATCACTTCCTTCCCAATACACTGGCGACAACAAGAGCAGACCTGGCAGAAGAGCGAAAGACCGCAGCTGTTCTGGGAGAGTGTGTTTATTCAGTTGGCTCCCTGACCAGAACCCCCTCCATGACCAATTCATATGGACTCCAACAACCTGAGAAACTATGGCAGTTTTTTTATTTATTTAATTTTTTTATTTTGGTTTGTGTGTCTCTTATTTCAAAAGAGAATAACTCGGACATTTCACAATTGCTGGATTGTGAAACTACCCGAAGCAGTACTCAATGTGCAGAAATTATTTACAATAATATATACATGCGCTGCCAAACTCGATCATGTGCTCAAAGAGGGGGCGGGACCTAGCAAGCGCTTCCTAGTGGACAGTTTGACTTCAGACACGATGTTCCTAATATGTGAAATATGCCTCGGCACTGTAGACAGCAGGCAAGCCTCACAACATGTTCTGTAGTCTGGCGACCTGCATCTCACTGATAGGTCTCTTCATAGTATTAGTGCTCTAAGATGCTTTGCTAGTATCGCTGCCTTGGACAAGCATGTCAAAGAGTGCTTCCTGTCCTCTCAAAAGATGAAAGGGACCAAAGCTTTCCTGGACTGTGGGTAATCGCTGAATTTCTCTTTGTAGAACCTGGAACATCAGAAAGGAATAGAGGCTGTCTATCCCACATTACATTACGTTACAGGCATTTAGCAGACACTCTTAACCAGAGCGACTCAGACAACTTTTTCCATAGCATTTACATTGTATCAAATTATACAGCTGGATATATACTGAAGCAGGTTAAGTACCTTGCTCAATGGTACAACGGCAGTGTCCTACCTGGGAATTGAACCTGTGACCTTTAGGCTATAAGACAAGTTCCTTACCCATTATACTACACTGCCGTTTATCACACCAAACCTTACAATCTATCACAATTTCCAACCTTACAGTTTATTAACTTAGGAACATCATTATGCAGATTAAACCCCTATTGTATATGATCAAATGACAGATTTTATAGATTGACTTTTTCTCATGTTCATTGCCATGGGCCTCCCTGTTTCTGTGTGAGGGAGAGGTGACATGCTGGCTCGGTGCGCTACCTGTGGTGGTGGTAGGCTCGCGGTCCTATGGAGCACATGGTAAAAAAGGCGAAGGAGATCGCGGGAAAGGACCGAGTAGCGACCGCGTAGCCCAGCCATTCCACGATCTCACCGAGGAAGTTGGCACCGGAGACGTAGTCAAACAGGCCACCTATGATTCAGTAACGGGAAAAGAATGATGACTCGCTTCCCTTGGAATGAAATTACATGGAAACCTACAAAACCATGCAAAGAATTCACAGAAAAAAAAAAAAAAAACTGCCCCTCAGTGACCACAGTCCAGCGGCTAAGCTACACAGTCACTGTGTCAGAGGGGCATACTTTAAACACAGAGCACGCTTTAGTCAACAGGGAGACTGAAGACACCCCACCTACCAAAGGACTCACTATCGCGCGAAGGACGCTACCCTGTGCTGTGATAATCTGTGGGGCTGCTGGTGTAATCGCAAAACTGTTGGACCTGCAAAACCTGTCAACCTGTCTCCAGTTCAGGTGTCATTTGGACGTTTCGACCCCTAATTGGATACAAGGCTATCACATGATTGTGTATTTCAGCACATTGTTTTACGCACGCGTACGTTGAAGTTACTGGTACTGTATGTTAGTTAACTTTGTAGCCCCCTATGTAGCTGTCTTAGCTATGAAGGCTCTGTAACTGGCTTTATCATCTCAGAGGTTAGCTGCCAGCTAGCGTTAAATTCGGTTCAGTTCATATTGTGGAAATGTCCCACTTTGTAGCTAAACAAAGTCAGCACTGCCGGCCAGAACTGGTGCAGATCCGGCCTGGAGTCGCTGGCTATCTGAGTAGCTTTTCAAAAGTTCACTCGCTTTAACTAACTACTTAGCTTGCAGTGCTTTAGCCAGCAGGCTAATTGTCCAGTGCAGATTCTAGGTGAATAAGCGCATAGTTATACACTGTATGCTTAGCCTTGCAATAAAGCAGTCAATATGTTCAAACGACACCTGAACCAGACAGATTGATTTTTTTTGCAGGCCCACCATTTTGGAATTACACTGGCTACAGTGGGGCACAATCAGGAATCTATGTGAAACTTAGTGAAACACTACAGTGAAAGTCAGTGTCCTGACAGGATGGCAGGTACTGCTCAGCAACCCCCATGAAATACTGTAACTCTCAGATCAACAGGACGAAGTTGTGTGACAGACAGATGAATATCCTTGACATGCAATGACTGTGGAGATCAGCCTGGGCTGAAGCATCACATCCAGGTACAAAAGATAACACGAGCTAAAGCAAGTCAGTGCCCCTGAACCCGCCTAACCCATTCAGTGACTGATCGAAATCACTAGCTGTGCCAGGGATGTGACTCAAAGAATTCTCACTCTTCCAGAATTGAATTGTCCTATGATAAATGGCTTGGAATTTTATCAAAGTCTTTATTCACATTGTTATTGCGGACAACTAAAGTTAAAGTGGACATTTTCCATTCGTGACAGTACCCACAGGGAAGGGCGTACAATGGTCTACCATGCAAGTGCCTGGGACTGCTGGGAAGTCCTCCTGCTAATGAGTATGTTGCAGTGAGGGCTCACCTGCATGAAACTTTGTGACAGTGCGGGATTAGGCTACATGTTGGAATCTTGTACACATCAGTGTGGAAAAGCCTGTTGGAATTGTATATACGACACAGCGGGAATACCTGTTGGAATTTTGTAGGTGAATTCGCCTGGTTTTCTCAGGTTTCGCAGGATGTGGTCGCTGTGGACGTTGATGGCCATTCCCAGAAAGAATAATATCAAACCTAAGAAATGACCATCAGAGAGAAACTTTTTTTATTAGACAAATCCCAGTTTAAAACACTACAAGTAAAACTAATCTCCTAACTGGTTAACCTCCAAAACAATATACTGCATGCTAATACAAGCTATGCAGTCTGCAAGAGTGAGAATATGACAAACCATCTCAAACAACTGCCAGTCTACTCTGAACAAAGGCACACACTACATTTCCAAAAGTATGTGGACACCCCTTGTAATTAGCGATTTTGGCTATTTCAGCCACACCTATTGTTAACGGGTGCATAATTTCAAGCATGCAACCATGCAATCTCCATTGACAAACATTGAAGAGTTCAGTGACTTTCAATGTGGCACTGTCATAGGATGCCACCTTTACAACAAGTCTGTTTTTTGGCCTGTCAGAGCTGCATCAGTCAACTATAAGTGCTGTTATTGTGAAGTGGAACCGTATAGGAGCAACAGCTGCTCATCTGCGAAGTGGTAGATCATCTGTCCTCGGTTGCAATACTCACTACAGAGTTACAAAGTATGGAAGTAACATCAGCACAAGACCGGTTCATCGAGAGCTTCATGAAATGGGTTTCCATGGCCGAGCAGCCGTACACAAGCCAAAGATCATCATGCGCAATGCCAAGCATCGGCAGGAGTGGTGTAAAGCACACCGCCATTGGGCTCTGGAGTAGTGGGAATGCATTCTCTGAAGCGATGAATCATGTATCTGGCAGTCTGACGGACAAATCAGGGTTTGGCAAAATGCATAGTTCCGACTGTGCTGGCTGAGTAGTGCCAACTGTAAAGTTTGGTGGGGAAGGAATAATTCTCTGGGACTGTTTTTCATGATTTGGGATCTACCTCTTAGTTCCAGTGAAGGGAAATCTTAAAGCTACAGCATACAATGACATTCTAGAGAATTGTGCGCTCCCAAACTTTGTGGCAACAGTTTGGGGAGGGCCCTTTCCTGTCTCAGCATGACAATGCCCCCATGCACAAAGCAAGGTCCATAAAAAATAGTGTGCTGAGTTAGGTGGGGAAGAACTTGACTGGCCTGCACAGAGCCCTGACCTTTACCCTTATCAAACACCTTTGGGATGAATTGGAATGCCGACTGCGAGCCATGCTTTACACCCAACATCTGTAACCAACCTCACTAACGCTCTTGGGGTTGAAGCAAATCCCTGCAGCCATGTTCCAAAATATACTGGAAAGTCTTCACAGAAGAGTAGAGGTTGTTACAAAAGCAATGGGTGATCCAACCCCATATTAATGGCCATGGTTTTGGAATGAGACATTCAACAATTACACATGTGAGTTCAGATGTCCACATACTTTCAGAAATGTGGTGTATGTTTGTTCTCATCAGAACATGTTCTTTGTCATTAGAAGCTAAGTGTTCTTTAATAAAACGGCACAGTCCTTACAGTAAACTCAATACGTGTCATGAAGAATTTTGCATTTGCTCAGTCCAAAAAAAAACAAAAAAAACAAACAGCTATGACAGCAGTTCAGGGCTCAAGACATAGAAATGTGGTTGCTATGCTCGAAAGCAATGAGTCGAACAACACTCGGTGATTTGTTCGAATGTAAATGGGTTTACTCCCCCTCTCCTCACGCACCAGTCACAAGGCAGATGTCCGCCAGCCAGACGTCCGTGTACTGGAAGCAGTGGAGGTGGTAGTGACCCTGGATGAAGCCGTTGATGGAGCAGAACGCAGTAGCGGAGACTACAATCTTGAGAGGGGAAGGGCGGCCTTTGGTCAGCAACGAAAAGATGAATGTCCTAAAAAAAAAACAGACGTTAAATAACAAAAAAGAAAAACAATCAGGCTATTTAAACATTTTTATTTGACTCCAGTTCAGCTGCTGAAATGCTGTTGGGTAGAGTGGATAAATGTCAATATCGTTGAGCTCCGCACTACATGAATTGCCATTTAAATTCAGTGCAATGACTCATTCTTAAACAACTTATTGAGATGATTCTGCAATGACAATGAGATGACAGATTTTTCTAGAAAGAGGCACAGGCCAAGGTTAAATTGAAGCCAGGCCATGTGATTATGTAACATAATTTAATTAAGTTTAAATGATTTCTAAAATAGATTTTTTTCTTTTACTATAATATTCCATTAATTACCTAACTTAAATCACTGCACTCAATCTAAAGACAGTTTTAACATTTTTAAAGTGTAACCCTCCTTTTTTTTTACACAAACCTGAAAATAATATTACCTAAATAAAATGGTTACTATTCTTGTACCCTTTTGACTACACCCATAATCCTGGTCTCTTCTGAAAGGTAATGCTTGGGGGCATATTTTCCATAATTGTTTTCCAGAATTACCATAAATACTACAGAAACAAAGTTACAGAAGCTGAAATATGCTGGAAGTGTAAGTTTTATTCTCTCCTAAATTTTTTTTTTTGAGTGGATACAGATGCTAGTGACAGTACCTGGTGGGCTTAGAAACACAATTCAGCTAACACCACAACGCTGGAAAAATCCTGGTTCAAATTTGATAGCAATACTACCAAAAATGAACATATTGTATTGTTTTTTCTGAGCTATTTCTAGGCAGGTTTCCAAAAAGTCTCCAAGACCATTTGGAGACTCCAAAAGCACACTTGGTAACCAAATGATATTATGGATTTTTAAAGGTGTACAATTATATTACTGTATATATTATAATTGTAATATTGTGTACTATATGCTCATGGAAAAAGTATTTTTAAAAATAGCTTGCTTTCCCCCTGCTGGTCACCCTCCCCCTCCCTCTCCTGGGCTCAAGTCCTCATGGAACATGCCCTCTGCTGTGGAGTCAAAGTTGTTTTCACTGTCCTCCTCAGAAATATTCACTTAGACAAGTGATTTCTTCCTGTTGCAAAACAACCTTTGTAGGCACAAAGTCTCAAGAACCTCATGCGTAATATTTGCAGCATGCCCACTGAAAAAGTTATGGTTTATTTACGCAGGAGAAACAATGTGTGTCCTTTTATGCAAGCCAAACAACTGATACACTGTTAGAAATGTAAGTTCATTATCTAAAATGCTTCTCAGTGTGCCGGGAAGAAGTTAAACTGTCCATGTTGAGGTGTTGCCAGTACCACTTGCTATTACTGAGGGACCGCTTGGCCAGTACAGGTCAGAGAAGCTTATAGCTGAGCTTGTTTTGTTCCAGAGAATCTATACGCACTGAAGATTATAACATTATTTTGCACACAATACTTTCAGCATGTATGCAGCAGCGAAACGAACAACAATGATAATTCTTCCGGAGAATTAGTAAACCTTCTATCAAGGTTTCTCTGAGCCAGAGACTAAAAATGACTATGGATTTTTTTGGCTGGAATATGGCCTTGTGCGACTTAAGGGGTTAAAGTATTTTTTACATGTTAGGCTAATTTTTTAATATTATTTGCTCCATTAGTTAACAAACATTAAGCCTTCTAGGGTTTTGAGAAAGACAGGTTATATTTGGCTATAGTTGTATACTTATATTTGCAACAAATGGAGTTGGGTGGGGGGGAGGTGAGGGTGCAATCATGACTGCCAATCATAAGTTATCAATCATAATTCTAACAGGAGCTGCAGGGTGTCTTCTAAAGCACTGCATAAGGATCAGGTGTCATGTTCATATTTGCAGAAGCCATGCGGGAGTGCTGGGTCAGAATAGTAATCCAGCCGGATGCGCAATTCATTTTCATGTGGCAAGTTTATATTGGTTGTGCCACAGACATTTAAACTTTGTACGGCAACATATGTGACTGGCTGGTTAGATTTGTGGGAAACTTTAGGGAGGCTTTAGTTCCACTCCACTCCACGCAGCTGGTCACACCTGCTCAATTCCGGTGACTTCCGGCCTGTTCGGTTAGCCTGTTCCTCGCATGTTTCTGCCAAATGAATGTGCATTACCAGCATACCAGGACGTTTCTCTCATCGACAAGAATTTATGAACAATGATGTCAGCCTGATCTGACCTGTCCAAGATTCCAACAGAAATGCCCAACCGATGTCCATCGAGGAAAATGGCACAACTTCAAGTCTCCAAATAAGTGCCCAAACGAGCTCGGGGTGTTGCACAAGTGTCGGAGCTGACAGGCGGCTCATGGCAGTTCCCTGAATTTGGAGTCGCAGACAGTGCAGAGATTCTGACAGGAGGGGCCCACATCGGTTCTCATGGCACACCCGTGAAGGCTGGCACAAGGCTTCGTCAAGCTTAAAATTCAACCCGGAGAAAGAAAGGGCCAATCGGACAACATTGGGGCATAATGAACGAGAATCCAGGGCACAATTAGAGAATGATGCTAACACGTTTATGTTTTCGTTGGTGTGGTTGTTGGCCCACAATATCACACTCCTCCCTCCAGGAGCGTGACATTAATAAAAGAAATATCAGAATTTTAAACACTTGGTCACCACAGGAAATAGAACACACAGCGAGACCGGTGAAGGCATCTCTGAACAAGGCTGTCTGCATCCACTCCCCTGCCTCAAGAGCACTTTTTTTTACATTTTATCTATTTGTTCAGATGGATATTTACAGAAGCAACCTGGGCAGAGTACAATGCCTTGCCTAAGAACACAACTGTACACCAAGGAATACAAATATGGAGACTTTCCAATCGAGATACGAGACGCTGAAGACTGTGGAATGTCCACAATGTCCTGGATCCCAGACATGCATCTCAACAAAGCACAGCACTTTTGGAGTAAATAAAATGACTGTGGTCGGGGAAAATGTTGCATTGATTGTTCTGTGAACTTGCAATAGAAAATAATTGTTTGTATGGTTATTGTACATCACACCTCTTTGTTAACTTGTTACACAATCTTTCTTGCTTGACTTTTAATGAGCATGTTAGTGGCTACTTCTGCCTGTGTAAAGTATGCGATTTTGTAATAATACAGAAAAAAGTTTCCAAAAAAAAAAAAGATTAAAGACTATTGTAATAATACAAGTAAACATCAAGACTGTAATCAAACATTGACTTTGGTGGATGTCTGGATGGGGGCCAGTAGGTTAATAATATCTGGCACAATAGGCCTATTCCCAGTAATGGAATTCAGTGAACCTGTTCCCATCAAAAATGATCTGCTCAAATTGTAACATGCCAACTCACGCCTGAACAGGTCCATTCAGATATGTGGTTAAATGTGTTGAATACTTTGAATGAACAGAGAGTCCAGCTGGTGGCCATCAGGTTATATAATAAAAGAACAAAACTAGAAAGGTTACAATTCCGGAAGGAATTGTGTGGGCTTGCTTCAAATTCCAACTGGCACTGTCGTCAAGCCTCAAGGCATTTCAAGGAGGGCACATAGCTCAGAAGAAGCACGAAACTGTCCAGACCCACGGTGCACTGTAGCGTTACATATACAGCCGGGGATCAGCAAGTAGCGATTATGTTCCAGGAATTAGTCATATCCTAAAAGTGTCATAAGTAAAACTTGGCTAACTATATAACTAGCTAGCTATGTCCTCACTTCTGTAACGTTATTTGTTGTCCTCCGTGTGTCCATACATCTGTATCGGTGGTGGTAGCTGTGTGTCATTAGCTCCTACTCATGCGTGCAGGATAGCATCCGTACGCGCTAACTTGCTCAATAAAGCAGGCGAAACCCTAACATGTTAGGGTTAGCTAAAGTAACGTTAGGCAATAAAGCTGTGCTTAAAAATGTGCCGTTGGAAGTGTATCCTACTAAACATCCATGAGTGAGTGACCACCTGTGCACGCGTACTACTAAAGCGTTTCACTAAACGTCCATGACTGACCCTCTATGGAGTGACCACAGAAAAAGTTGAATATTTCAAAAAGTTTTGAATTTCAAAAATCTGAATACAAGCAACAATGTCTGGAACTAGCCGGTCATTTTGGTGTAAAAAGTTTGAATGTAGTGAAAAAACTGTAGGACTATTTAGAGCTAGAAAAATTGGGAAGAAAGTGAGGATAATAAAAAAATATGAAAGATAGCAAGAGTGGGCTTGCCGGAAGAAAGCCCACTAATAAAATGACTATTTACTTTATATGTGAGGCCTACATTTCTGCACAAAACCAGAAAATACACGTACAATTCCACACTTTGGACAACAAATATTAATAATACAACTCTATAGTCTGTAATATTTGAATCATTATATAATCAGTGTAGTTAAGCTAAGTTAAAAAAAAAAAACATTTAAACATATACTTGCAATATAAACATGTAAAATGCAATCAGGTTTGTTCAGGAATGCATCCAAACATGTTGCAGGGCCACAAATTTTACCAATTCAAGAGTAGCATCTTGAGAAAAATATGAGCTGAGAGATACTGTTCATTTGATTGATATTTAGCTTTTTCTGTCCACCTAACTGCCCACAGGAAGGTTCAACTATTTCTCAATTTCAATTGTACTCAGGGTTCGAATTACGGGGGGGGGGGGGGGGGGGGGGGATTGGGGGGTCTGACCCCTCTAATTAAGACTTGGACCCCCCCAAAAGAGGTAAAAACAACAGGTCAGGGGTGTCGAAACATTTATATATCCTTCTTACCTGTAATCGTAAATATTACAATATATTTCCCATCAGTGGCGTCACTAGACACCAACCCTAGTGACGCCACTAATGGGAAATATATTGTAATAACACCAATAAACTGTCAATGTTTATATAGTATGATATTAAACATAATACAAATTAGTTGTTTTTTAAGAAGTAGGTGGAAGTCATGGTCTGAATTTTAATCAATATTCTGGGGACACATGTACATATGTATGAGCACATGACTACTGGTCAACCAATGGGGACTGTTTTCGAGAACGATGCAGACACCAATATCGATGCCAATGTTTGAGCGAGCAGGAAGGCTGATACCTGGCCTTTTTCCATCAGTCAAAAAATACCAGGTGCAAATTTCAGGTTGGAAATTAGAATTCGCACTAAGGGCAAAAGATTAACAAAGCCTTTTGCAACAACCTTCAGATGCAGATATTGTGCCTCAGAAACGAGGAGCTGGAAGCACAGTATGCGCTATGCATTTCATTACATTACATTACATTCATTTGGCAGACGCTTTTATCCAAAGCGACGTACAAAAAGTGCATTTCATGGTCATAGACAACTGCTAAACACAGGTTCAGTAAGGTACAATACTTATTTTGTACAGCTATTTCTAGCCAAGAACACAGTTCACACAGTGAACACTATTCTGACCTAACCTCTGCAAAGCCAACTAGGCAGAAGAATAAGCTACAGTATTAGGACAAATACAAATTACCAAAAAAGTGCTGGGATGGGGCAACATGTAGCAAGTGTCATGAAAAAGGGGGGGGGGGGTTATTTTTTTAATTTATTTTTTTTATAAAAGAGTGAAATATACAGCGTGGTGGTGGTTAGTCTAGGTATAGTCTGAAGAGATGAGTCTTCAGGCCACGGCGGAAGATGGGTAGTGAG
Organism: Anguilla anguilla; assembly: GCF_013347855.1. Lineage (NCBI taxonomy): Eukaryota > Metazoa > Chordata > Actinopteri > Anguilliformes > Anguillidae > Anguilla > Anguilla anguilla. The sequence continues at coordinate 26,328,573 of NC_049218.1, read as the reverse complement.
GGGGAGGTTCGGAGAGGGACGGGGAGTTCGTTCCACCACCGGGGAGCTAGGGTGGAGGAGCTCTGTGATCCCTTTTGGCGGGTGGGAGGGGTTTACAAGGCGCCCTGCTGCCGCAGAGCGGAGTGGTCGAGCGGGCACATAGAATCGAGGGATTTCAGGGAGGATCGCGCAAACGACGCAACGGGCAGAGATGTTAGGTGTGGGCTGATTCTGTATTCTGTAAAATTTACTACAGTTCGCACAATTAACGATGGTCAATTTTTGCATGATGTTTATCTACCTCTAAAGAACAGGCACAAATCAAGGCGCAAAGGAAGACAAAGACAGGTAGGTATAGCCCTCAGAATGGACTGAGAGAAGCTTTACAAAAAGAATCACATTATTTGAACTTGCCGTGCAAGAAATCATCAAACAGTACAGATTACATTTATATGAATTATTATTAATTAATTATTGCGGGCAAGCAATAAAGGCTGGGTGTTTGTCACAGAAAATATTGGCTAAAGTCATGGAACAGTCACGGCAAAGTTGTTAAAAATCACCACAAACCTAAAGTGGCAGAATTCACAGAGTGTTTAAAAACTGTAATCTGCTGAATTAACCAAAAGATCTGAAATGATTGAAATAACATGCACAGCTGTGGCAACAGTAATGAGTGTTTGAAGTTTCAAAAAAATCAGTGGTCAGTTGTCACCAGTAGCTATATATGAATAAATGCACTGATAGGCTGGTGCATTGAATTGCGTTTGTCCACCATGGAAAAGAGCATGCTTTTTGCCTTTAACGGAACATTGCTAGAAACAGAGCATACCGAGCATGCTCAGATTGCATTACTGAAATTATAAAAAAACAGGGGAACTATGTGTTTATTTAAAGTTAGATTTGGTGCATGCTGCGAGCTTTGAGTCTTTCGGCGTCTGTCGTTACTGACAACGTTACTGTAGCTACAGGATGAGCACCCTAACGGGAGAAATAAAACATGACCTAGAACCTCCCACATGCTTCCCATTCCATCCCACCAATCAGTCAAGCTCCTTGCAACATTACACATCTTGTATCTGGATTCATTTGCATCTACAATTTTACTTGGCACCAGAATATGCATAATTACCCCCACATCTAGTGAAGACACACAGTAGAATGCTCAGGGTTAAATCCACTCCTACAAAGTTTTCATGAGTCCACTATGGCCAGAGTAGACTTATATAAACTCTGTAAGACTACTACTGTAAGGTACTATCGCTGATCGCGTAATTATCTCTAGCCTTAAGAAATAAGATGTTAATTTCAGGCAGACTGCGAACGTGCCAACATACAGCATGCAATTTGCGCTGCGAGTCTTACATGCATAAATCTGGTCCTAAATGTTGTACTTAAGTGGTTTCATCCTCTGGTTTAATAAGAACTTCTGTTACAGAATTTGTTCTTTAAAAGAAAGGTTCTGTCTGAGGTTGACTATTGCAGATTTTGTATCATCAACCTCATTAGGACATTTTAATAGACAGATAAGTGAGGCAGCTAAAAATGGTTAAAGAAATTAATATAATTAAACAAATTTTTAAATTACTGCTAGAAAGTTGGACAGCATTCCCAATTTATCATGCTTACAGAAGTGGATATGCAAACTTGAATAAACCTTCATCATAATGAACAAAAATCAGTTAGTACACTTTCTTGAACTAAAAAGAACTCAACAGTTCAACTAAAGTTGAGAACAAAGGGCTTTGACATATGTGACACATAAAGACCATTTAATTAAAACTGTGTTCTAAATATGACCCGTGTAGTAAAACAAAAAGAAAAAAATCTGCTAGGCTGAACTGGCCAATGCATGACTGTAGTTCATACCTCTGGAAGTAGTGCAGGCAGAACGTCCAGAGCAGAAGCTTCTGTCCCAGTTTGGATGGAGAGTGTGCCGTCAGGACCAGAACCACAGGGACCAGCAAGGAGGGCAGCTCCTGGAGGAACCAAGCCAACTTGGCCGGCACCAGCAACCTCGCAGAGGGGTTCACGTAGCGCCCGTAGGGAGTGCGGACCCTCATCTGTCTGAAGAGGAACATCACCCCGCCGAAGACCAGCCCGCAGCTGAGGTACCACACGGCGCCTTCCTGGCACGACATTTTCAGATGGCCTCTGCGGGACTGCTGTACGGTGCGGGCCCTGTGCCTCTCTCCATCTGGGGCAGTGCTGCCGTGGCTCACTCCCTAAAGTCCTCCCCAAACTCCTCCCCAAAAAAACCACCCCAAGCTGACACCAGAAAAAGAGATGGGAACAGATTTAAACTCCAGTTGCTGTTGGAACTCGCCACGGCTCCTCTCTCTTCTTGTAGCCTGAGCGCCCGAGTTTCTGCCTTGTGAAATCCCACGAAAGCCAAGTCCAGTGACGTCACTCTGACTTTGACGTCTTGTAAAAAAAATTTATTTTTTTTCATGGGAGTTGTCAGTGAATAGATACTTTCCCAGAAAGCAGAGGAATGCTGTTTAATTGAGGAGAAACCTGCTTGCTTGGCACCATGCCTTTCAACAATATGGCTATCAATCTTTACACTGGAATACATAACTCATACACCGTGAGCTCCACAATGTTTGGGACTAAGACTTTTTTTTTCTGGATTTGGCTCTCTTTAAATTTGCAGTCAAACAAATTGTGTGTGGTTCAAGAGCACATTCTCAGATTTTATTAAAGAGTATTTTTAGACACATTAATTTCACCATGCATAAATTACAGCAATGTTTATACATAACCTCCCATTTCAGGGCATCATAATTTCTAGGACATGTTAATGTTAGATAAATGAAAGTAGTCATGTTTAGTACTTCGTCTGTGACCCTTAGACATCACGATGTGCAGAGTGTCTTCTCTGGTGATGCTCTGCCAGACCTGTACTGCAGCCATTTTCATCTCCTGCTAGTTTTGGTGGATAGTTGCCTTGAGTTTTCCCTTCAGCATATGAAACGCATATGTTCAATTGGATTCATTCAGGGGAATGACTTAGCCAGTCAAGAATTTTCCAGTTTTTTTTTGCTTTTAAAAACTACTTAGTTGCTTTAGCAGTGCGTTTGGGATCACGGTCTTGCTGTAGAACAAGTTTAGAGGCATCTGCTTGAATCTGAGCGGGAAGGATGCTTCTCCACGCTCCAGAATTAGTGGGCTGCTTCCGGCAAGCCCACTCTTGGTATCTTTCATATTTCTTTCACTTTCCGCCCAATTTTTCTAGCTCTAACTAGTCTTACAGTTTTTGCACTACATTCAACCTTTTTACACCAAAATGACCGGCTAGTTCCAGACATTGTCACTTGTATTCAGATTTTTAAAAATATTCAAAACTTTTTGAAATATTCAACTTTTTCTGTGGTCACTCCATAGAGGGTCAGTCATGGACGTTTAGTGGAATGCTTTAGTAGGACACATGTGCAGGTGGTCACTCACGTTTAGTACGACGCACTTCCAATGGCACAGGATTGTTAAGCACAGCTTTATCGCCTAATGTTACTCCAGCTAACCCTAACATGTTAGCGTTTCGCCTACTTCAGTTAACCTAGTTAGCGCGTACGGATGAGTAGGAGCTACGGACACACAGCTACAACCCACGTACAGATGCTATCCTGCATGCATGAGTAGGAGCTAATGATACATAGCTACAACCACCGATACAGATGTATGGACACACAGAGGACAACAAATAACGTTACAGAAGTGAGGACATAGCTAGCTAGCTATATAGTTAGCCAAGTTTTACTCATGACACTTTTAGGATATGACTAATCCCTGGAACATAATCGCTACTTGCTGATCCCCGGCTGTATATGTAACGCTACAGTGCACCGTGGGTCTGGACGGTTTCATGCTTCTTCTGAGCTATGCGCCCTCATTGAAATGCATTGAGGCTTGACGACAGTGCCAGTTGGAATTTGAAGCAAGTCCACACAATTCCTTCAGGTATTGTGACCTTTCTAGTTCATTCTGCTGCTGCTACCAGCATAATCAGTTACGTTAAATGAGCCAGTATCTGTGGCAGCCAAACATGCCCAAACCCTAACACCCCCACCGTGTTTCACAGATCAGGGGAGGGTGCTTTGGATCTTGGGCAGTTCCTTTCGGCCTCCACACTTTGCTCTTGCCATCACTCTGAAACAAGTGAATCTTCATCTCATCTTTTCCAGAACTCTGCAGGCTCTTTTAGATACTTCTTAGCTAACTGTAACCTGGCCATCCTGTTTTTGTGGCTAACTACTGGTTTGTATCTTGCAGTATAGCCTCTGTAGCTCTTTCTGTGATGTCTTTTGCAGACAGTAGTCACTGACACATTCACGCCTGCCTCCTTAGGAGCGTTCGTGATCTGCCAGACAGGTGTTTGTGGGTTTCTAAGTGTCACCATTATCATGTAGTTCATCCATTTATCAAGCCACCCCCTGCCCAGTCTCATCTGCAACTAGTATGATATACAGTGTCTATCTGGGAGTTCATAAAAAATATTCTTTCACCACCTATATTTCATATTCTATCAAGCAACAAGATAAAGTCAGCAATAGCCTGAAGGTATGCCAATACAGTGGTGAAAATCGCTGTTCACTGAATATCGAAATAAATAAGAATAATTCTGGAGTAATTATACCATGTAATTCGACTGTAAATATCGGTGACTAAATATGGAATAAATATACAATCTTACCATTGGTTTTACATGAAGATGTCCCTTTCAAGAATCAGTGGTCATTTATTGTCTTGAAAAATCTGTTTGAAAAATAAAAATACAAGTAGAAAGTAGGGGCAGGCATTTACATCTGCCACAAGGAAAATCTCACCATTGTAACTCTTTTCACTTCATTCTGGTTTGATGGAGGACTCTTTTATCGAGTAGAGAACAGTATAAGCTTTCCAGTGGTGCATGGCAAGTCTCATTTGAAATTTATAACAAAGACTGCGGGCCCTATGCATCAGCATGAATTGTTGCTTCAGTACAGTGCTGTGCAGTTAACCATAATGTTATGCAGTAATATACAGCCACTTGTTGAGGTGTAATCATTTTTTTTTGTTCTTTGGTTTTTGGAAGATTTTATTAAATTTGCGAGCTCATCAGTATGGCTAAAGCAAATTCACGTCATACAGACATAGATTTGGGGACTGGGTCACACGAGAAGGAGGAGGCATGAAGTCAAGCAAGGATACATATGAAAATAGTGAAGATGTATGTATTACTGCTTGTATCGTTTCAATTATTTATGTTGTCGCATTTTTAATATTTTTACATTTGCATTGGGCATACGAGACAAATTTATTGTGTGCTGATACGTGCTATAAAAATTATCTTTGAGTGATCAAATAGTAACATTTGTAAAATGACATCCCATCCCCATGCAACACAAAAATAAAGAAAAGCATACAAGAGTGAATAACTACATATTTAGGTATGTGTAGCACAGTATGTTTTTTTATTTATTATTTTTCAATGTGACATCACGGTTTCATCTTAAACCATCATAATGAGCAAATGTATATGCTTTATAATGGACAAAAATCATTTTATTCATTTTTGGAGAGGTTATATAGGTGATATTTCAGGATTTAATTTCAAACAAAGACCAATTTCATTTTTACGAAGATAATTGAATTTGTGGCACTTTATTTCTACCAAAAATTATGAATATCAACTAATGTATTATATGTAACTATATATTGTAAATGGTACAAGTGTCTTGCTTCATTTAAGCCATTTTCCAAGTGTGATGCTCACACCTAGTGTTATAAAGCCTTAAACCAAAACAAGCCTTGACCATATTTTGCATCTGAGCAAAGGGGTTAATTATGTTCTAAAAAGTTGATTTTGGTAAGCCTAAGGTTTGATCTATGTCTCTGATGGTTTTTTCCCCCTTATTTCTCAGACTCATAATGGCTTTCTTGACTTTCATTGGCACAACGTAGTCCTTATGTTGACAACTAGTAACAGCAGACTCTGAAGGCAACCAAAAGTCTAGAATCAAGACTAGATACTGAAATCTTGCTTATACCTGCAATAAGGACGCAATCAAACACGCCTGACTGAAGAGAAACACCTGTTAAGCCATTTGTCCCAAACGTTATGGTGCCGTAAAATGGGGGACTATGTATAAAAAGTGTCGTAATTTCTACAGGGTAAAACCAAAAGTTTTAAAAATACACTTTAATAAAAGCTGAGAATATGGATTGTTTGATGACAAATCTAAAATTGTGGAACAGAGCCAAATCAAGAAAAATATATTGATAAATTGATCAAAAATGATTTGAACTAGACTTAGATGAATTATCTCCATGACTTAATCTCCATTTGCCACGAAACTAATTTTCAGGTGCCAAGTGAACCTGGCCACACCTTCCTAGCAGGAAGTCGAACTGGAATGACAAGACCGAGATTGATGTGCATGCAATTTACAGCTAGCAAACTAATGGCATAATTCATGGCCTTGGCCTGGCATATTTAGTGCGATTTCGGTGTCGGATGTACAAATTCAAAAGAATCCCAATGAAAACAAAATAAGACTCCTGCATAGGACCCTAGGATCAGAGGCCTCAGGGCCAAAGAGGCAGTTTCATCGCTTTCCGTCCACTCTGCTGCTAGTGATATAAGCAGGTCTATCACCACAATTCCAATAAATTAAGTCCACTTCAGGCATTCCGCTGAAGATGCTTAGCAGGTTTAATCACCCTCTGTGGTTTTACTTATCATCCTTCAGACCCACGTCAGCTATGCCTTTAATTGCCAAACACACAGCTAGCCTCATCATTATTCAGACATCATGCTGGTTTATGGCTCAAAACTAGCATGCCTGGCCAGTTTTTTTTTTTTTTTTGCGAGGCATCAAAACCACAATCTAAACCAAATGGATATGGAAACATTTCTCAGTGGAAAAAAAAACCTTTGCTTGCTAACTGCTGGGGTCTGGTGTAAATGCTAACTTTCTATGTTTATTACTGCATTTCATGTTTTTACTTGTATTCTATGTTTTTACTTTGCATTGTATGTTGTATTTAATTGCCTTGGTACTGTTTTCAATGCTGCACAACCAATTGCCCCTCTGGGGACAAATAAAGTTCTACTTGACTTGACTTGACTGCAGTATGAACTCGGCCAAATTCTGAGGATCCCAGGAGTAAGTGCAGATGTCAGAATTACAGGCTTTGCTGTGGGCGGAGAAAGCCTGTTTAAAGAAGCAGGAGGAGAGAGGTCTAGATGAACCACATTCGAGCGCTGCACATCCTGAACCCGGCAGAACCAAGGCTGCAGTCCCTGCTTCCATTTCCCCAAAACCGAGCGTCTATTCTTAGTCTATCTTCAGTAATTCAGTGTTCCGAGCTGAGAAGGAGAAATGAAAGAATGAAACATCTGGAGGAAAGGCAATGGGTAAACAAGCACACCGCAACACCTCTGATTGCAAAATACATGCAAACAAGTACTGGTTACATATTGAACAATTTTCATAAACACTCGGGAATTCCTGCCCAAGTTAGGGCCCGTTTGTCCTTTCCAGAGAAGGACAACAGGCAGAAAACAGAAAAAAAACAAAAAAAAAACAATTTTTTCATTAGCTTACATAAGTGCTGTTATTTTACTAAATCATTTTGTTAAAACATCTAAAACAGCTGCTACGCATGCTGGGCTTCATCAGTGGAGGCAGAGAGAGCATTTTCTGTCAGCAGACAATTCAAAACAAACAAATTATTTTGCTTGAATGCCCTCCAATTCTTGAAAGTTCCAAAAGAAAAAAGGCATGAGCATATATATCTATGCATAGTATATTTTTATTTAGCCTATAAGCCAATGTCTACATTGTTTCAATAAGGGAGCTGTCCATTTTATTTATAATATGCAAAGTCTATTTTGTAGTTGTTATAGGCCATTTTGTTTAATCTTTATTTTGCATGTACCCATCCCAAATGTTTTACAGGCTAATAGCCTATTCATTTTGCTATGATGTGAGAGGGCATATACCTTCACCTCATCCATGAATTTGATTTGTGTAAGCACACAATATCAATATTATATTGTTCTGCTGTACCCACTACCATGTCTAATGTTTAGCACCTGTTTGTAGTGCTGAAAAGTAAAATAAAGAAATGTTCTATGACGTGAACTTTGTGTGAAAGTTGACTAGTAGTGGACTAAATTTAAAATTGTATGGCTTAGCGTCCCTTAGCCTTTGTTGAATGCCTGATTCATATTGGTCAAAAATAAATTTACAATAAGGTCACGAATTGAAATTGACTAACGTAGTTGTTAACATTAATTAATGATGTACAAATACATTAGCAAAGCTGTACAGATGAACTTACCAGTAGTTAGTAAGTAACAATTACATTAGTCAATACCAATTCATGTGACCTTATTGTAAAGTGTTACCAATTTGTCCGAGCCAGGAACTGGAGCTGAAGTTGGGTCCCGGGTGCTGCACTGTGGCTAGGATGGGTCAAATGTAGAGACGAATTACCCCTCACGGGAAATAAAGTGTAACTTGAACCGTACCCTTTTAGTGGTTATTGGAAATGAACCACACAGGAAGCAAGTAACTGTGACCCTGCCTTCAGCATTAAACAAGACCAGATTAAAACCTAGTATATGGCTGGACCTAACATGCGTGATCCGGCCGACCAATGGTGTGACTTCATAACTCGGCCGACCAATGGCGTAACTTCATCACTCACTCAGTCAGTCACAGACATTCGCGTTTTTAGGGTTGGCTGGTGAGGTCCAGCCAAAAACAAAATCTCTCAGTAATTGAGCTGAAATGGAGACGGCAGTAATAAGGCTCCCTCTAGCGGGGACTTGAATGTACTCACGACAGGATCTCTGCAGAATGGAATGAACACGGTCATATCTACCGGGGCTGTGCAAGTTGGGGTCAGGCAGTGAATGCTAGGTATTTGGGAGAAGACAAACTAGCCAAAGGAACTGTTTTTGCTAGCCAAACACAATTTTCATCTTTACTGGTAGCAGTGACAGCTGAAGAGAGATCTTTGGCATTTTCATAATACAGCAAGTTGATTGCATACTACAGTCAGGTCCATAAAGGGACAGACTCTTTATTATTTTGCTCTGTACTCCACCATTTTAGATTTGTAATCAATTCACAAAAGTTGTACCCTCAGCTTTTATGTAAGGGTATTTTTTTATGCATGTTGGTTTCACTCAAAAATATGCATAAAAAGTACTGTAATCTCTATACAGTGAAACAAAAATGTATAAAAATTCAATTTAAAAAAACTACCCTACAATAAAAGTTATGAAAGTGCACTTTAACCACATGTGAATTGTTGGACTGAAAATCTAAAATTGTGGAGTACAGAGCCAAATCAAGAAGGAAAAAAAAATGATATGTCTTTGTCCCAAACATAAGTTACTGAAACACTACACTCTACAGACATACGAAACGTTGTGGAGAGGAGTGTTTAAAAATAACAATGCATTCAACAGAAAAACACAAAGACCAGAATCCTTTTGAGTATTTCACTTTAATACATTTGAAATGAAGGGTAGATAAGATCTGCAAGAGTGTACAGGGGTACTTAATCAATGGAACCTGAGATAATCTCCACACAGGAGCACTTCATTGTTTTTTCCCCTCCACCAGAAAGAGGTTCTTGACTACAAGAGGTGACACCAGTATTGTCTCGGATAAAGGTCAAATAAAACGCTAAAAATGGCAACATACGTGGGGGGGGTGGGCAGTCCTCTGGGACAGTTCTATAACGTCCTCATCATGGTCGCCGTTGGCAGGGTCAAAAAACACGACCTCTTCCCGCTGTCCCAAGTCATCAGCCATGATTTACAAGGAGGCATCGTGTTCCTCTTCCTCCTCAAATATTAATTCAGAGCTGGTCGCTGCGGAGCTGCTCGCTGCCGTCTGCCGTCTGCGGTCGTACAGGAAGGCCATCTGACCGCCGGGTAACGTGGGCGTAATGCCAAGAGGTAATTGGGCGGTCTCTCCTGAGGAACCGCGGCCCACAGGGCCCAGTCCGCTGCGTTGGGGTCACAGGGCCCAGTCCGCTGCGTTGGGGTCACAGGGCCCAGTCCGCTGCGTTGGGGTCACAGGGCCCAGTCCGCTGCGTTGGGGTCACAGGGCCCAGTCCGCTGCTTTGGGGGGTCACAGGGCTCAGTCCGCTGCGTTGGGGTCACAGGGCCCAGTCCGCTGCGTTGGGGGCCACAGGGCCCAGTCCGCCGCGTTGGGGGGTCACAGGGCTCAGTCCGCTGTGTTGGGGTCACAGGGCCCAGTCTGCAGCGTTGGGGGCCACAGGGCCCAGTCCGCCGCGTTGGGGGGTCACAGGGCTCAGTCCGCCACGTTGGGGGCCACAGGGCCCAGTCCACCGCGTTGGGGGGTCACAGGGCCCAGTCCGCCGCGTTGGGGGCCACAGGGCCCAGTCCCCTGCGTTGGGGTCACAGGGCCCAGTCCCCTGCGTTGGGGTCACAGGGCCCAGTCCGCACGTCCGTGTTGGGCTCACCGCAGCGGCGCTCTCGTGGTCCGGGCTGCTCCCCGTGCCCGACGATCAGCTGACAGACAGACCAGCCGACGAGATCAAAGAGCCTGTGCAGGACCGTGCAGCCAGAGGCGCTTCAGCAGGACAAGGAGCTCACAACCCCAGGACCGCCGATCCCACCCCAGCACAGCGACACTGCAGGCGCACAGACTCAAATACAGCATCGTTTTTGTTTTTTTAATGTTAAAAATAAAAAATGTCATTCTCAGCAGGAGGGCCGTTTGTTTCCCCACAAAGAACACAATTTGGGGCGGCGGGGGGGGGGGGGGGGGGGGGACATCCTGATAAATAATTGTAATCAAAAGGCACAGCTGCAGTTCGATGAGGTTGTTTCCATTACAGGTTTCCCGTTGACACACACGCCGATCTTAAACAGTAACAAAACAAAAAAGATTATATATCTATATATAAAGATGCTACTACTGGCCTGTGGTGATGCAGCACCAACTCGTACACAAACCGTCATACAGCAAATTGGCCAAGGTGACGTTGGAGCAAACCGCTGGTGTGCCTTGGTATTTACACAGTGTATTCCCTGTAAATCTCAGTGTGCCGCGCCTCATTGCTCACATCATCTACATTACATCATCACAAATGTAAATGTGATGTTTTATGACACACTTTCAGTACTTCAGAGCAGCGCTGAGCAGCTGAACCATGTCTGTAAGTCTGAGCCTCCTCCACCAGGCTATGGTTCCAGGTAGCCTTAGCGCTGCTAGCGCCGTCCCTTATAATGAACACAGCCCTCAGCTCCCCCCCCCACCCCCCCCGCGTGCGACAGCTTCTCTTTAGGGTGCGGGGGCAGGGGGTAGGCAAGCCCGGTCCTGAAGCGCCGAAGCCGTTCCTGGTTTTTGTCCCACTGTATAACCGAGTTAACTAGGCTAAATGAACGCAAGGGACTGTGTGCTGGAGCTGTTCAGCTCTTACAGCATTCAGGACGTGGACACTCTTCATTACATTACATTACAGCCATTTAGCGGATGACTGTTACATAGCGTTTACATTGCGTCCGTATATACGGCTGGGTACATACTGAAGCAATGCAAGTTGAGTACCTTGCTCAAGGGTACAACGGCAGCGCCCTACCCGGGAATCGAACACCGTGACAAGCCTCTTCTCTCAGATTCTAAATAAATCGATTTTTGTGATTAAGCTAGGGTGGAACGAAAACCAGGAACAAACATCACTGCCACTCCAGGAACAGGGTTACATACCCCTGGGGCGGTGCGATCACCGCACATCTTGTTCGTGGCGACAGTCACACTCGTGAGCACGAAGGGCAGCCCAGAGCTGACAGAGTTCACAGACTCTGGTGCCGAAGCGGAGCCAGAGGAGGGGGAGAGCCGCGGAGCTGTTCTGCACCGCAGCGTCGCGGCGAGACGGGTCCGCCTGGGCGGCGTACGGAGCGCGCCGACCGCTAACATGAGCGCGCTCCATATCGCGGCCTTTACAGTTTCACCCACAGCTCCTCCCCTTAACGCAATCAACTGAACTTTAGCTAAATAAAAAATAAAAATGCAGGCCATTACACACACACACACACACAGTAACACAAAATGACTTTTACACTCAAAAATGATTAGGGGGAAAATAACAGTTATAAGCATAAGCTAAAAACGTGCTACCAGTTGCTTTTAGTTAAACGTAAAAACCTATAGATTATAATAACAAAATCAACGTAAAGAAAGTAAAGATACAGGGGAAGCTAAAAGTAACAGAGGCAGGAACTATATTTTAAGTGACTAGTAATATTAAGAATAATGCTATAAAATAGGAGGTTTTTGTTTTTGGTATAGATCGTATAGCAGAACGTTAGCAGGATCGGTTGTGTGAAGCCCTTTTATTACCAAACTACAGCTGCAGGCCAAAGTTGTACACGGTTGGCGGTCCGCTACCTACTGGCTAGCGATCGGAAAACAGCAGTGGTCACTGTACTTAGCTAATCGGCATTCTAATCAGGTATCATTAATTAAAAATGAGCTTCTTTGTGTTCCTTTTCCTTTTTACATCCAGCAGAACTCATCTGGTTTTCATACATTTTTTTTGTCACTGAAGCAGTTACATGTACCCAGGCCCGAGTAGAGCGGTCAATGTGAAGATAGAACAGGTTTTTTTTTTTTTTTTTTTCTCTGATTTTACTTTTTTTTCTTTTTGCACTTGTTGCCGGGGAAAAACGAGAGCCATGCCGTCCCTGTGTGACCCCGGGACACCGACCCCTCTCCACCTGGTTCCCAGCACGAAAAATAAAACCCCAAACACACACCCGCTTGTCCCCCGCGGAACCGCGAACTACGACCGCGTTCGTCGGCACGCCTCGGCCATCAGGATCCGGTCAAACCAGGGAGGAGCTCCGTTTTCTCAAACGCGCTAGACATCTGCGAACAGCCGATACCCAAGCGCCTCGGACCTTCACGGTAGCCCCTAGCGATGGGGTGGGGGGGTGCGAGACGGAAGGGGGCGGGGGGGCAGGGGCGGTGGCTGGAGCTGCGGTGGTTTCCTGAGATGGTGGTGGAGGTGGCAGAAGGGGGGGGGCGTCAGGGGGGAGGGGAGGGGGGGGGGGGGAGGTCTCAGTGGACGGTCAGGGCCCCAGCTGCATAGCTCACAGAGCTATCCTGCCAGTTCCGGCACTGGCTGGACTGGGCGTAGTTCAGGAAGGAGAAGTTCATGTCCAGCCCCGTCTTCTTCAGCTCGGCTACGGCCTACAAGAAGAAGCACACAGTGTTCAGCACACACACACACAGGCGACATCACACCACGGTCCCAATGACATCTGCTGGGTTTTTTTTTTTTTTTTGATTATTCGAGAAAGTAATTAACAAAATGATTGATAACTGCAGTCCCTAGTTACATCCAAGATATTCTCAATTTTTCAGTCTGACAGATGGTGGTAGGATTTAATGTCAACCTGATACACGCCACTAAAGAAAAACCATCGATCGTCCCTATAAAAAGAATCTTATTCCCTGTACCAAGATGCTGGCTCTCTCATTATCTGGAAATATGCCCGTGACCTTAAGATTGTTCAAGGTGCTAAAACAGATTAATAACACAGGAGGGAGAACAGAGGGGAACGCAACTAAAAATGGATTTTCTTTTTTTATTATATGGCTTCAGTGCCTTCTTTACAGAGCACTGGAAACCACAGCCTTCAAATCCCTACCCTCTAATGATAAAATCTGACCAGTACTGGTCAGGTCGTTTCACTAAATCATTACAAACTTTAAAAATAAAAAGACACAGAAGCTTTTCTCTGTAGACATATTTCTGATCACTTCATTAGCACAACACAAACCTAAGAGACAAGTCTTGCATTGCTGCCATTTCAGCAGAAAGACCTGAGCAGCATTTTTTACAAAGCATCCATTTATACTGCTGGATACTTACTGAAGCAATTCACCAACTGCTCAAAGGTACAACCGCAAAATCCTACCAGGGAGTCAAACCAGCAACAATTAGGTTAGAAGCCCAGTTCCTTACCCATTGTCCTACACTGCAGCCTGCTATGCACAAAGGCCTGGCACAAAACTACCCAACTCCTACTGGCGCTTTGGAAAACAGATCCTGCACAAAACTACCCAACTCCTACTGGCGCTTTGGAAAACAGGCCTTATACAAAACTACCCAACTCCTACTGGCCCTTTGGAAAACAGGCCTGGCACAAAACTACCCAACTCCTACTGGCCCTTTGGAAAACAGGCCTTGCACAAAACTACCCAACTCCTACTGGCCCTTTGGAAAACAGGCCTGGCACAAAACTACCCAACTCCTACTGGCCCTTTGGAAAACAGGCCTTGCACAAAACTACCCAACTCCTACCGGCGCTTTGGAAAACAGGCCTTGCACAAAACTACCCAACTCCTACTGGCCCTTTGGAAAACAGGCCTTGCACAAAACTACCCAACTCCTACCGGCGCTTTGGAAAACAGATCCTGCACAAAACTACCCAACTCCTACTGGAAGACGGCAGCAAAGCCAGCATATGGCCTGCGAGCGAAACTCACGTTTAGCAGCACTCCGATGGGGTGACGTCCACAGATAGTGTTGTGATATTTCTTCAGGTAGTTGCTGAAGGACATAGGGTCCAGCTGTTCTATAATTCCCATGCCCTGTAAGGAAGAAACACAAGACTGAGAGCTGGTCCTTAAACCTCCCCCAGCAATGCAATTAAGAACACCAAGGATGACTCATTCGGGCACATGTCTGAGACTCAGGAGTAAGGGGGTAGACGATTAAATTAGGAAAATTACAGACAGAAAAATAAGTTACCGTGGGCTGGCTTTGTATAGATAAGCACAGGCCTCTGTGGGAGATAGCTTTTGCATTAACTTGCCAAACTCCGGCAAAAAAGGATAAAATTGGAGGTTTATGCAGTTACCATATTTGAGTAAGTTTATGCAAGTTCCAAATTTGAGTTTGCAGTATATTGAGAATCAATATAGAGAACAAGATGGATGTCAGGCTGAAGACTCACTGACAAAAAAACTACCCTTTTCACGGGGCTCAAAGTCCCAATCAATCAAATCCAGTCGAATGTTACATTCATCAATGTGGGGGGGGGGCTTAAAGGACATGACCGGCGAGCGGGAAGCCGAGCGATGACCGCTCAGGAACCGCCAGTAACCGCGGTAACGGGAACAAAGGCCGCTGAACACACTGCAGGCTATGACTGAACTTAAAAGCGGCTGTCAAAAAACCGACTCGAGACTTTAAAAAAGCAGGAATTCTTTGACCCCGAATGCTCCGCTCCAATTACGAACAATAAAAAAAATGACACCGCAGGATGTCCTGGAGTAAAACTAGTCCTGTTCAAATTGGGCAAAACGGGGCATTTTGGTGGCATAATTGGATTAAAATATGTAGATGTAGACAATGTAGATGATAGAGAGAGAAATTCAACAGTAATTCACATAATAAAATGAATGTTTGAGGCAACCACCTCGAAGAACTTAAGCATGTTACAAGTTATTGGGCATGTTAATATTTAATACTGAAATTCATAATCAGGATTTGACTACTGATTTTATGAGACTGATTAATTATGAGAATGATTATACTTTTGCACCATTTGGTCATAGCATAAGGTTTCATGTAGGTATGTTCTCTTTACTAGTTGGCGTTCTTGTGGGAGTATACGTGTATATTACCAGTATAGCTGGTAACCCCTTGTCAAACTACATACATTTATATTTATATCCCCTGTATACATTGGTGCACAAGTATGAGGACTAATGAGACGAATATGTTTCAATTCTCTATCCTCACAATTCTACAATAATTAGAGGTATTTCCCCTACACTGGTACAGAGGTAGTGTAAACACAGGATTCTGTGTTTCTTATGCAAATGAGAAGAGCCAAAATGCGGAAAAAAATATATACTCCAAGGAGCTCTAAGTAGCCCTGGAGCGGGCAAAGCACATGTGGAAAATGTATTTCGAAAAAAAACCTAGTCGGCCTACCCACTTTTTCACAGACGGGCCCAAAAATTAATTTTTGCCTGCGTCACTGTAGTTTGAGCAACATGAGTAACTAAAACAGAAATCTCTCCTGGGGTTTTCAATTATTAGCCTGTGTGGCAAAAAATGAGTTTGATCAGAACGCCAAAACATTATTTGTAGCTTCATCCCACTTCAATTCATAATAAAGTTATAAACAACAAACATTTAGAATTTGAAATGTCCTGTGTTCCAAAGATGCAGCATTCCACGGGCTAGCACGACCAATGTAGTAAGGCCTAGCCTACCCCAGTTACACCCCATGTAATTTTAAACTGAGAAATGCACTCCAAAATCAGTATGATATCTCTCACGTCCTAAACATCTGCACACTGCGTGTACAAGCGCTTAACCAAAGCTTACCATCTTATCAAGGTTCTCGATCGATCTGTAGATCTCCCCCTGGGCCTCGTCGTAGTAAGTGTAACGGAATCGATGCCCTTCACGAGGGGGAAAAAAAAAAAACAAATATCAAATCAAAGACAGCGCCCTGTGTGATGTGCTGCCAGCAATACTAACTCATGTTTGGGTAACGGCTTTAGTGGTCTGGGTTGGATCATTTTATTCACCAAGCTCATTATTCTTTTCACAGGCCCGTGTAAGGCACATGCAGAGAAAGACTCTGACCGAACTTCACAGCGCTCTCTGCCATATCGGAGTGAGGCAGGGCTGACCCGGTCACAGCACCGAGCAGATCAGACTTTCACTGCCAACATCCAAAGCAAAGAAATGCACCTTCCTCCTACAATAGCGCCTTTCGTTTAGTTTACCATGAGAGGTACTGGAGAGATTAAACACCATGTTCACAGAGTCGCTGGCTGGCTCTATGTCCTAACAGTCACAGTAAGGCACTAATCGGTGGATCCTGTCTCACTCACCCCAATGGCAGAAGTCTGACGATATCACAAAGAGGTTTGAGGGGTCGGCCAGGTATTTGCTGAGCAGCTTCCCGTACTCTTGCTCTTTGGACTCGCTCAGGGCTCCCACCAGCACTGGGACGATGGAAAAGTTGTCTTTATGGCTGCAGATGGAGACCGGGGTGGGGGTGGGGGGAAATGGAGAATAGCGGTAAGCTCAGGGGCCCAGAGGGGTCAGCTTGCTGAATGTGGCTCCACTCCTGTCCTGACGGCGGGAGGCACAGACCGGGCAGCAAAATGATTGGTCGGACGGAAAAACAGAAAACAAATAAAATAACAAAACCGGTCAGGGAGTGGGGAAAACAGGACATACGGAGAGGACCTTCAATACCTCCAGTAAACCAGTAATCGCCAGGCTCCTACAGCAGAAACTCTCTCTGTGGTTATACATCATCAGTGTCTGAAAACTGACTGGCAGTTTCGCGCCGTAGAGGAAAGGGGCGGCGTTTCAGCAGCTCGCCTCTGCAGGGGGGGGGTGTCTGAGCTGCCACTTCAACTGCAGTGGCTACGGGCCAATCGGTGCCGGCGGGGATTCCACGGCTGCCCGGCGGAGCAGTCAAAGCGAGAGCACGAAACCGAAAAAGAAGAGGGAAAAGAAAGCTGCGTTTAGGAGAACCTCGGGAACTCGGTCCAGGTTCCTGAGAAGACACGCGGCCTCGTGGACACGCGCTGTACTGCAGCGCAGCAGCGTATCCGGGAGGCCCGAAAACCGCCCTTCAGCCACTCTTTCAGTAGGAGTGGGAAACGGGGAGTTTCCAATTCGGCGGGACGGAAAAAATCCGACTTCAAAGGCCCCGTCGGCACAGACCTCGGCCAGGCAGGCCTGCCAAAGAGGCCCGGCTTCCCCACTCGAGCTCTCTCACGGGCGCGCTGAGGACTGCGCAGGGGGCAGGGGAGCGCTAACCGAGAGCCGCTAACGCGCTGGCACAGGCGTGCCGGCGGGAGAGCCGCGCGAGAGAGAGCCGCGGAGGACGCTGCCCTGCGGCCAGCCGAGCCAGTCTCCATCGCTCCCAGGCATGCATTGTGGGAAGGGAATTGAGGTGTGCATTGAAGAAAGAAAATATTTTATTCCCCCCCCCCCATCTTAATAATCATTGGATCCAGCACAGTCTGGCCGCAGTGACCCCATCTCCCCTCCAGCCAGGCCCCCTGAAACTCAGCCAAGCTGCACTGTAACCAGCTGTTTGAACACCTGAGCCAAGGCCCTATGAGAGGCCCTTGACAACAGTTACTAAAGGCAATCCATAGCCACGAGCCACCCAGGGGATCGGATTCTTGTTCATTCTCTTTAATTTCATTTCAGTTATCCAGTTAAGGCCTTGTAACACGGTGGAGCATGAAGTTACTCAGAAGGCACCGCGTACGGTTTTATAGGAGGGGAAAGCACGTGGTTTGACCTTCAGAGCACTTAATAATCTGACATTCAACAGCCATTCAAAACTGGCCCGTGTCTGTCAAGGCCAAACAAACACTTTGTCTGGGGTTTAAATTAGAAGAAAAAAACACCTTCCATAAATCTGTCAAGTTAATTCAGCAGCACATTTTTAGGCAAGCACTTTAGTAAGTACATTCAGGACAAAGAACTGGACATGTGTAGAGTGATACGAAGTTCCTTTTAAATTCTGAGAATAACTTTGGTTGACTGAGGGCTCCAGAAGTTAGTACTCGCCTACTGATGTTACCCAACGGACCTTCGACAACTCCATGCTGAAGCTCCAATCGACTCTACTCCATGCTAATGCCCAACGGACTCTACTCCATGCTAATGCTACAACCATAACCAAGGTCAACAGTACCTTGAAAATAACATCAGAGCTTTCCTTACGCTTGCTAACTAGTTTGGTGGTCCACAGGTAGAAACATAAGAAGGTATATAACAGGGGCCTGTATCCCTGGTCTGGAGAACCACAGTATGTGCTGGTCTTTGAAATCACAACCAATGGGGGCAGGGCATAGGGGAGGGAGCAGCTTCAATTGCCAGTTTGCCACCCCTCACCCCTGCCCTGAGCTGAGGGGCAGCAGGAGACGCCGGTCGCGGTTTCGATCGGCGGTGGCTCGGCCCTACCTCTCCATGGCTTTCGCAGTGTAAGGCAGGTGCATCTCGATGCTGTGCTCGTCCTCGTCCGTCTGCAGGGTCATCCGCTCGAACATCCCCGTTTTCCAGAGGTCAGCATAAACTGCGAAAGACGGGTGGGGGACCCAGATCATGTGACTGCTCCCCTGACCAATAGCCATTGACACAGCACTGGTTCTGGCGGCATGTTGGAATGCATCATCACTCTGAATGTACTGTGAAAGCAGTTGTAACAGAACACACACACTTCAAAGCTGTATATGGCCACTAAACCACTAAATTTCAGTTGGCTTTTACAAAGGAAGGCCCAGATTAAGCGCCTGTCCAGCACCTCTGAAACACTGAGTATCTTGCATCCTCCCTTGCGTATAAACCTGCTAAAGAACACTGTGGTGCTCTACAGCAGAGCTGCCCAACCCCGTTCCTGGAGAGGTCCTGTAATCTTTCATTGCATCCCAAAAAAGCACAACTCATTCAACATTGATCTGTTAATTAGTAGAATCCGTTGTGTCAAATTAGGATTGGAGTGAAAACCTGTAGGATGGCAGATCTCCAAGAACAGGGTTGGGCAGTCCTATTCTACAGGAAGCACTGGGCTTACAGACAGTCAGACAAACCGCAAAGCAATGGGGCGTGCCAAGTGCTCCATAGGCAACCTTCCCCTCGCTAAAAGGCGAAAACAAAACCACCGACAAAACAAGGCCTGTCTTCTCTGTCCCCCTCCCGCCTGTCCCAGGACGTAAGGCATCTAGCATCCCGGTTTGTGGAGTCCAGCCTGCTGACTGTGACATCACAGCAGCGGGGGCACGCGGAGCCTCACCCTTCTGGTCGATCCTCAGGTCGTACAGCGGCGTCCTGTAGACCTCGGCGGGGGAGAGGGCGCAGCGGGACAGCGGGATGTGGTGGGAGGGCCCGAGGATGAACACCCTCCGCCTGCGGGGCGAGAGCGCGGGGTCACACTCGCCGGAGCGCCGCGAGCTCTCCGATTGGCTGGAGATAACCGTTTCGGCGGGGGGCCCTTGGCTGAAAGTCTAACCGCATCCTAACACACCGGCGCATCCCAGCACCGGAACCCAGAGGGACCGAGCAAAGGCTGTTCTGCAGGTCGCCATGGCAGCAAGCACTGCACTTTCAGGTACAAGGACATTTTGGGTAAAGCACATTTCTCATCTTTTACAATGCTACTTTGAATTGCTGCAACCAAGAATGTTTTATTTGTTTATTTATTTATTTAAATAACCTTCATACCAAATGCAATCCGCATACTGAATCCAGCTAATTACAAGTATCATATAATAATACGACTGAATTTGTATACTGTATTTTATATTCATTACTTAGTACAAGAGATGTGCTATAATCCAGGACCTATGAGGCAATCCAATGTAACTTCATGTTGTTATCTGAAGGTCTGACTGTTGAATGAGATTCAGCTGTGCGTGGTGTTTGCTTATGTTTTTAATGTTATGTATGTTGTAATGCGAAGCCAAAAAACAAATTTTAAACCTGGTGTGGACAATAAAGTCTAAAGTCTAAATCACACTAATTATCCAGGGTGTAAAATTCATCCCAGTACGCTCGAAATAATACCTCAATCTCTCACAGTCAAGAGACAAAGAATTCTGTGTTTAACATCTATTGTAACTCTGACATGCTAATGGAGGTACCCTATGCACTCACACTCACAGACTAAATTAATATGCTAATTGAGACTGCCATAGACCTCGCTAAAACTCCCCAGTATCACAGGAACATTTTGCAGGTGCCGACAGAGTATATAATCAACAGGCTATTTGGGGCTAACCTCAGTAAGAGAGAACACTGACGTACTGCGAGACTGATCTTTAGTTGCTAGGGAGGGGCTGATCTCCATAGTGCTGCTGCTCCCACGGGAACAGAACCAGCGGGAGTTTCGCTGCTGTTCTAAACTCTGCAGTTTCTCAATCAGAAACGAACTAAAATAGGAACCACGTATTACGGCGAGGTCACTCACGTGATGGAAGGGTCCACCTGTTTGTAGGCGTGAGCTGCACACGCTCCACAGTACGTGTAACCAGCGTGCCTGCAAAGGGAACAGCCGTCAGAGCAGAGCAGTAACAGGACAACAGTGACCAGCGCTGGCCATTTCAGCAAGCGCCGCGCGATCACAGTTTAGGCCAAAGCAGAGTCTCGTCTGGAAGGCTAGTGCCAGAGCTCCATTTAGACACAGACGGCGATCTGAACGAGCAAGCAGTGGATAATATTAGAGCGTGTCCGGTATGGGTGCTCACGGTGCTATGATGGCTCTTGCCGGTCCTTGTGGGGATTGAGCTTGAGACAGCCAGCCTTCCAACTGTGCGTTCAGCTGGGACCCTGAAGGAGGGAGACAGAACGGGGGGGGGGGGGGGGGGGGGGTGGAGGTTAGGACACATTCAGAACTGAAAATAACATTTTCTCCTTTCCGGTCCATTTTCTCCAACGGTTTCCCCTAGCCGCTCACACAAATGCTCTCGGTCGCAGCGGGAGGCCGAACGTTAGCGCACACTTCCTGAAGCTGCAGAAACGGTCGGTAACTAGGGTTAAGGGTTAACCGACTAAAGGCCGACGGGCAGTCCGGTGAACTACGATCGCCCGATGGACATCGCTACATTGCCTCCGACATTCCATCAGCGCTAGCCTGCATTTGCTGCTCGTAAACTGTATGAACGCGTAAACGGCAATGGAACGCATCGAGGAGAAGTGCAGTCATTTGCTCTCAAGACGTGGAATCGAAAAGTCAGGAGATGAATGTACTTGCGCAATGGCTTAACAGCAGCCGTACGGCTAAGAAAGAAGGTGTGCAGACAAAGAATTTATTGAGGGAAGGGAAAACAAGAAGGGAAACCTTGGGTCAATACCGTACACTTGTTCAGGAAATGCACTACGGTGATGAAGATTAGTGGCCCAGCTGCACAGGTCAATTTTAGAAGATCTGGGGAGGGGGGTGTTTTCTGATAATGCCTCATGTAAGCAAACTTGTTTGAAGTGAGGACATTAATATTTCCAGCCATGTCATGCCTGATTATGGCTTGGACATACTTTCTGTGTTCCACACGCAAACTTCTACCGGTCGCACGGACGCACGCGCGGTTCCATTCATACTACAATTGAGGGTCCGCGTCGGTCTGGCGTTCCACGCATGCACATTTCCCGATCCACACTCCAGTTGGTGGCGCTAATGCACCATAACGTTGTTTGCCAACCGCCATAAAAATCAAGAAGAAGAAGCATGCGCATTTTCATCTCTCCCAAGCGTTTGCGTGATTTCTCGCCAGGAGCTCAACGGGTAACTGAGTGGATTCATTAAAAAGTTTATATTGTACCCTAAAGTTAATCCTTCAGTATCTCAATGCATTGTGGTGTTCTATTGTGTTCTCTTGAAAACTTTACAGAACTTTTTGTTCTAAATGTAGCTAAATATAGGGAGACAATGCATTGAGTTGACAATGGCAGTAAAGCCAGACCAACATCAGTCACTGCAACACAAAGTCACCACCTAAGCCCTATTCTGAGCCAGGAAAAACCCTGTTTGTGTGTGTGACAAAGTATAAATTAGGATCAACTGCTTACAGATCACAAACAACATGTGGATATGTTGATATTTCTCAACAAAAATGGGTAGTTGACTCAGATTGTTTGACATGCATGCAGTTGGAAGGCAGGCCTGTCATCACAAAATTAAAAAATAAAAAGACAGCAGCAGCCTAGCCTATGGCCAATCTGATCTAGCCTAATTTCATGTACTTTTTTTAAATTTAACATTCAAGGCTATGTTTAGTTATCTTATATCCCTGAATGGACACACTGTGTCCCCCTTTAATTCTGCCTGTGAATTTGCACAATTAGCGTCACTCAGACGCTAATACTGAAGTATTGATGCTTCTGATCCTGATGTTTCCTTTTGGGAATCGATCCTCACACAAAAAGTGTTTCATTTAGCTGCTAATTTTAACACTTATATTTTAAATTAAATTCAATGCGCATCTGATAAATAAAGTTAAAAAGTCATATTTTGCAGCACGTGGTTGTGTAGCATAACATTCTTCTGCTCCTCACAAGCAGGGTTAGGGTTAGGGTTAGGGGACGTGGTCACACAATGAACAGAAAAATAACATTGCTGTATCAAATCAAAATGTATTTTTATAGTGCTTTTTACAGAAAACTGTCACCAAGACCCTTTACAGAGTAGCAGGGAAAAAGCAAACACCAGGCCTGAACCTCCAAATAGCACACAAGGTACAAAAAACAACTCTCCAACAGGGACAAGCTTTGGAGTTACCTGAAGGGTATGTCCTTTTTTTAAATTTTGACCATAAAAAGTCTAATGGCCAATACCAGCCACTGTAAAGCCAGCAGGTTGTCAGAAACATCTGAAAATATATATAAGATCCTTCACAGCGAACGACTATGTACCAACTGAAAACACCACCACTGAAATTCTATCAAAATCACGAAAAAGTGCACTGTCCCTCTAAACAAAATATTCTTTCCATTGTTTCTCAATTATGGTGGAATTGGCAGTGAGCAGCAGTTTAGCACTGCAGACCTGTGGGTGTGTGTTTTTTTCCACACTTTAGAATCAACTTGAGAAATTTAATTTCCTCTGAAGATGGCAGGAGGACGTGGGGATTTAAGTGTTCAACTGCTGTGGATCTGACATTCACACCTCCGCCAACAGCATGTCACAGCACATCCCGGCTATAATATACACAGCGGCAGAGGTGGAGGACACTCTACAGAACACAGCCAGGTGACTGATCTGCGGGCGGCAGTGTAGTATAATAGGTAAGGAGCTGGTCTTGTAACCTAAAGGTAACAGATTCGATTCCCAGGTAGGACACTGCCGTCGTACCCTTGAGCAAGGTACTTAACCTGCATTGCTTCAGTATATATCCAGCTGTATAAATGCAAACGTAAAAAGCTGTGTAAGTCACTCTGGTTAAATGCCTTTAATGTGATGTAATGTGAATCAAATCCACAACACCTGGACAACTCCGTCTATATCATGTCAACTCCGTTCATCCTGCTTGGGATTGACTGTAAAGGCACAGAATCCCGTTGCTTTTTTTCTTAATGCCGATGTTGCGCTGGAGTGTGGCTTCTCTCATGCAGTGTAATCCGAATCCTGGAAAGCACTGGGCTGCATGACCTTTTGGGGAAGACACCGGTGACGCAGCACCGCGCAGACAGAGGACGCACACGCCAAAAAGATCTCTTTAATCCATTTAGATGAGCTATCCCGAGAGTGACCTGGTTCTCTGCGCCTATGGCGATCGATCGCCATTCGCTTTGGCTGCGGCTGCGCTTCCCGACACCATTCAACCCACGCCTGGCATGACCTGAAAAATGCTGCCCTTCCAGCACTGGCCATTTATCTAGTCTAAGGGCAGACCGGTCATTAGTTCTCCAAGCTCAAGCAGCATATTAGAGCACAGCGATATTAGGGGGGGGGGGGGTGACACCGTGCGGTAAGGCCCCACCCAAACTCCATGTGGTACCCATTAACGGTCTATCAACGCACTGAGCTCAGACCTGCCCAAAACACTTGTGCAGGCTGCAAAATTCCGCACGGCGCGCAGAGATCGGGTACTCGCAGTCAGGCTACGGGTTCGTTGATCCCCGTAATTAAAAGTGCCGTCAGACTGCTCCACGGAAAACTCTACAGACGCTGAGGCCACGTTCCAAAGCCCCTCCCATCCCCATTTCCCTCAGCAAGAGAGTTTAACCACTGAGCTAACCGGCATGGGGAAGGCGGAAAAATCTAATTAGATAAATAATACTGTTTAAACCTGCAAACTGTGAAATTGTTGTAGAAAACAAAATAAGTAGAAAAGGGTATTTTAAAATAACTGCGCAACACAAACTTCTCAATGCACAAAATTAAACATTTTTTATCATTTAATTAAGAATGTGGCATTGATACTAAAAAAATACAGCTAGCTGCTAGAGCTATCTAAGAAATTGTGGTATGGATGTTCACTTCCCAGTAAGTCTCCTTAGGAGGCACATGGAAGGGCCCAGGCTTAATGACAGGCCATTGGGAAGTTTCTCTAACTTCACTGCATATCCATTTTTTGCTGGGTGCACTAAAGCCTAAACCTAAACAAAGCCATCCAAGACAAATTATTTGACCTCTTCACAGTACTGGAGTGCGCGGTTCAGAATGTAGCTGACCCTGACCGATGACCGATGACCGATTAAATTGTTAACTTAATTCGTCTTGGCCTTTAAAAAGGCCGTGAATATTGCTTCTCACTGCGTCTTAAGCCCTTTTACAACTATAATTGGTCTCAAGTACGGACAATGGTGAACAAAATTTCAGCTCAAAAGTATGAAATTACCTTCCATATAGTGGTTTGACTCGCTGACAGATCCTTTTCTTTTACAATGTACCCTAGTGCATGTACCTTTCATCGCCCCAAAAAGCAAGTGACAATTATCCAAATAAATTAATAAATAACAAAAAGAAAAAAACATGCCCATGCATTAGATGAAGCGTTAATGTCGAATCTGAACACAGACAACACAACCAGGTAGATTAACGTTAGACTGCCGTTTGAGGCCATTCTGCATACCTCGTTAAGCAGCTAGGCATCCCAACAGGGTGTGTAGCTAACATTAATCATGAAATGGGAACCAGACTAAACAGCTGCCATTCCTGGTCCTTTGTCTACTAGGGTGAAAAATATTAAGGACGATCGGATACAGATCTAACGTTAAACCTTCAATTGAACAATTGGCTAGCTAGCTAAACAAGCGCAAACTACCCTATCTAGCTGACAAGCATCATGTAATAATCACAAACAACCATTAATCGGTTAACCGAGCTGTCTCAAATAACGTGAGGCAACGTTGCCATTCAAAGCGATTATACCTAGCTTGTCTCTAATTATTCTAGCTACTAGCTAGCTAGCATGTAACGTTGTGACACTGAACGTTTGGAATGGTGACGTTCAGGGTAACATTAAAACCCAGTCAAACAGTCTAAACTGCAAATGAATCCTTTATTTTGGCGTTTGACCATTCTCACCACCCACCCGGCCTGCAAACAAAAGTGCTGAATTGCTGAATACACAAATTCGTAATATGGATTTCAAAAAGCCTAAGTTAGCTACTAACACAGCTAACGTTAGCACTGCCAAGATCTAGCTATTATATACATATATATATGTGTGTGTGTGTCAATTCAACAGTAACGTTAAACTAATCACTTTGTCTAGCTAGGTCTAGTAAACATTCCACAACGTTACTCCACACTGTCTGGAGCTTTAACCTGTATCCTGTCTAACCTATAGCTTTAACGTATATCTTAAATATTTCACCGCTAACGTTACTTGCATGTAAACCAGCATCCACAGCAATTTACTCAGCTAGTTTAATTAACAGACAACGCCAACTACAAAAGCCAGACATTTCATTGGCTAACGTTAGCAAACTACCGTGACGACCGTTTTTCTTTCTCTCAAAGTAGAATTTTTTTGCAAGCTAGGTTATGCAAATAACTTCGAATTAATTTAGTCTACACTAGCAATGTGGTTTCAGACTTCGTTTGTTAGATGTACGCTAGCTATGTCATTTTGTTAGTTGAACACTGGAAGCGGCCCGAATCCAAAGCCAAACAAATACCAAAGTCACATTTAAATGCCACTAACATGCAAAGTTTGCAGTTTCATTTCAGATTTGTTCGCTAATGTAATGTAGCTATAAAACCGTTAACTAACATAGATACTGACACGTGCCTAGCTCGACTTAGTTTTACTAATTAAAAACACTAACGCTTGTTAGCAAGTCATACATTCGGTAAACCTCGGCCTGTCTCTCTCTGTCTTGAAAATCCTCTTGCAGTGTTTAAAACCCCCCAGCTGATCGCTGCCCTCCACCCCCTGGGCTACATATCCCAATCTGTGGCCCCAAGAACCCCAAACTGTACCCCGGTTTTACCTGAAGCGGAGTACCAGCTGCCGGCATGACTTGCTTCTCTGCACACCACTCGGTTCGACATCTTAGCGCCCGAGCCGCCTATCTTGGTCTGATAAAACCTTATCAGGAAAAAGTAGAAACACGGAGGAAAAGAGGAAAAAATGGTAGCTAGCTTGCTAGCGAATGGCCAACAGGAGTAAAAGATATGTGTGTTTGAAATGTTAAACGGCAATTAGAGAAACTGCTGGAAATGTATTTTTTTTTAAGTATAGCGCGTAGAACAAAGAAAAATAACCGATAGACTGATTTTAACTGAAGAGAAGAACAAAAGCTCAGACCAGTTTTCCTCATAGAAAGCTACTGATAGCCGGTAGTGGTTTGGCATAACTCGGCTCCCGTGCCATGGAAATGAAGAATAACGTCTATTGGCTCACAGTCTGTGCAATTGATCTGATTGGTTACGTTTTTGAGGCAGGTAAAAGACGCGACTATAGAATTTAATAGAATTACGTAAGGTAAACTTGATTGGCTAATAGCTGCAGTTAAACGGAATATGGTTAGTTGAGAAACTGTTGTGGGTGTGGCTGACACTGAATGGCATGAATTACTTGCACGCAACGCTAGGATTGGCGGATTCTGTCACTATGGTCAAAGGGAAGATCAATAGGAAAGGTTAACGTGACGTCAGGTTGAAATCAGGCTTCATAATGAAAAAAATAATCCTTGATGTTTACTTTCACGGACGCATCTTCAGATGTTATTTATATTTTGATTAGTCCAGTTAGAGATATATGAAGTATTTCCAAATGTTAAAGAGACTGTCTTAAAGATTCTACCTGTCAAAATTATTGTGTATTCACCGGTATTCACTCATCAGTAACCGCTGTCAACTGATATGACCTGTGCTGTCCGTTAGGTGCCGGTGTAGGGTCCTTGTGCAAATTACACATCAGTTACTTCATCTAAATGCGAAAAGCAAATTTTTGTCCCGTGCCGTGGGGACAATGATTACGTGCTGAAAAGCTCAATTTAAAGTCTGTCCATTCTTATCCGAAAAGGGCCGCTGTGGGGTTAGGTTTTTTTAGTACTAATCCAAAGAAGATACATTATTGTGTTTTGGCCGCAGGTTTTGACAGATTATTCATAAAGTTGTTACTGAAAATAGGATGAAGTGGTGGTAATGCATGCGAGACTAAAGTTTAAATACTAGTGCAGTGGTGCCGAAAGACTGACCCGTTTCAGGATTTTGTGATAACTTCTGTTTTTATTTAATTAATCATTTATTGACCTTACATTTGTATAGCACCAGCTACAGCCGCAAACTGCAAGTGCATCCAATAGATTTTACTATGCTCAACTGCAGGAGTGAGGCAGTGTAATTCATAAAGCTGTCAGAAAATTAAAACCAAGGTAACTGGTAAAAAAAAAAGTATGTTTGTATAAGTGGACGCCATGAAATTTAGGAATCTTGATATGCGGATTGAATCCACAGAATTTAATGTAACGCTCCAAAAATCTATGTTATTTGTTGTTAGACCCTCTAACAAACAGGACCCGATTTGACAGTACAACGTTCTGTGGTGTCACGTGACACTGTTGTTGTGCGTGTCACGTGATATTTCTCAAATCGTTTGGCGAAGATGTACTTCCTAGCTTCTCTGCCGCCCCACCCTGGGTTATGCAGAAACAGAACCATATAATGAATGGTCTTCGTCGATGTCAAACTCTCACAAACCCAAGTAGGTTAAACTTTCCTTATTACGTTTCGCAAACATAATTGCTTTAACCGATCAGTTCCGTGTCTGCACATACTGAAATAACGAGTTAGCAAGTAGGGATGGGTACGTGTAACGTATCGATTTCTCGTCGAATACGTACCTACTCGATCTTTTTTGTTTTCTCATAAAGGTGTGCATGTACAGCTATGTGTTGGAGCAGCGCCATTTATTAAATCATCGTATGTAATAATAAAAAAAAGAAATGCGTTAAAATGGAGGACATTTCTACATGCAATATAAACGGGATACAGTTAATAGTCGATATATTTTTTAACACATGATTTGATTACAGTTATGGTTTTTGTTGATGAGCCATTGCATAAGCGAAAGAGTGACTACAGCGTAGGCAAGCTATAACTTGACTATCCACTTCAGTCATTCATCAGACTCGCCCTGTTGTTGATTGAACTTTTATAGGCGGTACTTCATAGCAGGGAACAAGTCTCAACCAATCAGCTTTGAGTATGTAGCCAAGCCTTTGTGTTTCGGTATTGTGGGTGCGCAACATTTGTGAGTTGAGAATAAAATTCTTACCATATCTGACACTGACTGTGTTTATTGCCAAGATAGGCTAAGCATTAAGACTTTACTAAGATAAAACACTTGGGTAGTGATGTGCTTTGTTATGGGTGCATGCGTTTTCCATACAACAAGTGATGTCGCCCGACCAAGATGCGTTAAAAATTGAAAATCATCATCCCTACTAGCTAGTTAGAATTTTAACAAGGCTCGTTAGCTAATTAATTGACTAGGGTTGTTGGATCTGACGACTGGGTTGGCAGCTTGCACAGGGCATTAGCGTTCAGTATCTGTTCCACATCTTGTAATGTGGTTATTTTGCTTGCAAATTGCAATTGTACTTGCAATTATGAAGATTATTATTGTATTTTCAGTATATGTTTAGTGTACTAAATTGAATGTACAGTAGAGTGCCAATTTTACTAATATCTTGAAATGATTTACTCTCTCATCCTTCTTGTCTGTCGTCTCTATCCATGTTAAGTCTGAGGCTGTAAATATATGTGAACTTCCATTCATGAGTTCCTCGGATAGCGAAGGAGAGTTGTCCAATGAGCAGACGGCCTTGGTATCACCACAAGGTCCATCCTCCCCATCTCACAGCAATGACTCTCAACGTCCTCGACCAGTGGACACAGATGTCAAAGGGGTAGGCTTTGTTTAAGTTAGCCTGCTTATAGGATCTGACGATAGTTGCAAATTATGTTCCATCCAATATTTTATCCTGTTTAAAGGAGGTGCAGTGTGCTTGTCATTTAGTTTTCCCCCCCACTGAATCACACATGGTTGTTGACCAGAGTCCACCTGAAAGGCCAGAACGTGGCACAGTGGAGGAGCAGTCTACAGAGAGGGAGGAGGAGGACATGCTTAAGCACGGTGCCAAACGTGTCATCATGCTCTTCCTGCCAGTCTCGTTCTGCATGGTTGTCGTTGTGGCAACAATCAAGTCGGTCAGCTTCTACTCCGAGAAAAATGGGGAACAGCTGTATGTACACCCCCCACCCCCAGTAAAATAAACGGGTAATGTTACCTGTTAATGTTACCTGTTAGTTTTACTGTCGGGCACACAATATCCAATAATCCATCTTAATAGAGTGGCTTTCAAACCTGCAGTGACATCAGTTTTCTGATAATAGGATTTACACGCCCTTCACAGAGGACACGACATCGGTGGGCAAGCGGTTGCTCAATTCTGTTCTAAACACCATTACTCTGATCAGCGTCATTGTTGTGATGACCATAATCCTCGTGCTGCTCTACAAGTACCGTTGTTACAAGGTGAGAGCGCCCAGTCCTTTCTTAATTCGAAAGAAACTAAAGTTTTGACCCTCTTCTGCTCATACTGCAGTCATGTACCAGAGTGCGAAAAAAGTCCATCTTCCCAAACTCAGTACCAGTGGTTGACTGTATGTCAAATAAAGCATGGTTGTACCATAAGTGACAGATAAGAAAACTTGAAGAATAGCATCACATTCATATTAGGCTGAATTTTGTTGCTTTTTTCATTTAATTGCAGTTCATTCATGGGTGGCTGATTCTCTCATCTCTGATGATGCTTTTCTGGTTTAGCTACATGTATCTGGGGTGAGTTTTGTACAGTGAGTAATTCCAACTGTGTGCGCGATATTGGGTTTGCGGTTGGGTAAAGCCTTTTTTTCTTTTGTACAGTATGAATTTAATTTCAGGACTGAATGGCCTAATTTGGGTCAGGTGCTGGAATAATAATTCTGGTCAGTGTAAACTACTAATATGAAGGGTCCCATTGTTTATATTGATTTGTATAGCTAAAGCTGTATGAGTTCTGATCTACCAAATGCTTTCGCTGACAATTCAATAGTTCCCCAAAACTATTTATTTACTTCGTAGATAAGGCAAATAACGTACGATTAACCACTGTACTCCAGGCAAGCCAATCTCCTAATTTCTTGACACCCATCCCGTAATCTGCAGGGAAGTGTTCAAGGCCTATAATGTGGCAATGGATTATCCCACATTGGTGATGATCATGTGGAACTTCGGAGTGGTGGGCATGGTCTGCATCCACTGGAAGGGCCCACTACAGCTCCAGCAGGCCTACCTAATCATCATCAGCGCCCTCATGGCCCTCATCTTCGTCAAGTACCTGCCCGAGTGGTCGGGCTGGTTCATCTTGGCGGCTATCTCTGTTTACGGTAAAAGACCTCTTGTGCTCTTACGAAGCCTTCTCGCCAGCTGCTCTCTGGCAGCCTGCCCCACATTAAACTAACTGAAATCTAAGCCCAATCCCTGCCGTTTGGGGCGGTGGGAGGGAGAGCGAAGTGTACCCGGAGCAGAAGTGGCCTAAAATGCAGAGTGCGGTCATGCAAACCGATCTGGACGTTCCAGTGTGGAGAGATTAACCCCTGTGATTGGCTCAATAGAGTCGTTGTAGCTCCATGAAATTTCACGTTAGTTTGAATCTGCCGTCAACTCCATACAGTTTTAACATGTATTTTGTTTCTGGCTTGCATCAATTGTATCATCACGTGCAGTTTTAGAGATGGGTTGTTTTTTTTTTTGTTTTTTTTTAAGTAAATAGGCATCGTTTTATTTCAGATTTGATCGCAGTACTGTGTCCTAAAGGCCCGCTGAGGATACTGGTAGAGCTGGCGCAGGAGCGCAACGAGCCCATCTTCCCCGCTCTCATATACTCCTGTGAGTATGACCTGAGGGGATGAATCCACTTGTCTGGAGTTCTTAGGCTGCTTTTTTTTTAGCACATTAGTTCCCAACCCAGTTCCTGTCCAGTGGGTTATCACTCCAACCCTAACAATGCACACCACATTCAACAGCTGGAGATCTCATTGAGCTGCTAATTAGTAAAATCAGGTGTGCCAAATTGGGATTGGAGTGAAAACCAACAGGATAATACTGTACATCTCCAGGAACAGGGTTGGGGACTACTGCTTTAGCAATGCCCCAAGCCATATCAGAGATGCAGCTACATTTAGCAGTTTTACACTTAAAGCTTCAGTATACTCCTGTGGCTTTAGCTTGGATTTTTTGGCTGTTTCAGAATTTTGTTTCTTCATTATGAACTCCTTGGAAAATACTCTGGGTTGTTTGCATGAAGAAGAGTATATTATTATTATAAGCTCTGAGGTGTTTCTGATTCGCTGCCTGAGTGTGTATAATTTTGAATTTAGAAAATTAAGGATGGGTCAGGTGTGGCTGTTCTGTGTTAAGAGAGTCTTGGGAGCTGAGATTGATGCAAATGAATACATTGCAAAGGCAGAGCAGAATGAAACTGTTGTGCTAAAGCTGATGTCTGAGAGAACCAAGGTCCCATTCCCCGCCTTTTCCTCCCCTCTGTTCAGCTACAATGGTCTGGCTGGTGGGGATGGCCCAGGGATCCACTCCTGCAGCTGGGGCTATTGATCAAGATACAGGTCAGTCACAGCTCACTCTGGTCAGCCGCAATGTAGAGTGGTGTGGAACCCACATTCAGTGCCAAACTAAAGTAAATGTTACTTCTTGACTTAACGTTTTTGTTGATTTCAGCTTGTTTTGCCCTTACACACCTTTAAATGGTGACTTAGCCCCCCCAGCTCATGTGACAGTACCCAGAGGTTGTTTATGAATGTGGCTATATCTGCAGGCCAGTCCCACTGAAAAAAGGCCTCAGAGTTGAGTCCGTGCCAGCCCTATGTTATTTTTGTGTCTCAGATGAAGACCCACAGGAGGGCAATCATGGGGATACTGAGAGGAGCCAGGAGCCCACAGTGAGGAGGATGTACACTGAGGAGGAGGAGGAGGAAGAGAGTGAGTGAAGCTGGGCACTGGCCTTCTTTTCACCATTATGAGACTCGGGTGATCTTCCACTCTTATTACTGAACACACAAGAGGAAAAATGCCTCCTGACCCAAGCAGTAGAAACCCTCTCTCATTGAACCCGGTTGAACCAAACAACCTCTTAAGTGCAACTGGGGTGAAATGAGATACTGTCTAGGGAAAAACACAAGTCATTGGCTTGCTTTTGTTAACAAGGCTCAGAGGCATGAGTGATCATGTGAATGTCTGCAACAGATGCCAAGTTAGAAAAGGATTAGCTCCCTTTGTGAAGGTCTGAGATGTAATCTGAGACCTTACTGTGTCCACCAAACCTTGGTTTGCAGCCTGTAGAAGGGCTCCCTGCTCTCCCAGATTTGCAGACTACATTGCAGCTACGGGACTTGCCTACTTGCAAGCCAGGCTCCAAGCACCACAATCAAATTTCCACTGCAGTTTAGCCATATCCAAGTAACAAGAGGCCACAAATTATAGCATTTAGACATTGTATCTTTCATTGTAAATTTAGTCAAGTCCTTTCATGGCAATTAGACTTGCATTTCATGAGAAGACCTTACCTAACAGCCCAATAGGTGCAGATCAGCGGAGGATAAACACCCTAAAGAAAGAAGAGTGCACATTCTCTTTGCTCCTCACCAGACCTCTTCAGACTACATTTTGAATCCCCAATCTTCTCCCATTCCAACCATTCAGGTTATAGTATTTTAGGTTATTTTTATGGTTTCTCTTCTAAGGGTTTGTTGCAGATGTAGTATTTAGAATGTGTTTTTCTTGTTGGTTAAAATAGTTAACTTGCACTACAGCTCTAGTGATGTTGCATCTTCACTCGCTGGATTGCCACTATTGCTCATATTAATCAATGCCCTCATGTTTCTGCTATATTGTAAGGTCCTCTGGATAAGAGCATCTGTAGAAATGAATATAATGCAATAATTGTTGCACTGTCTGTTATAAGTATGTGCAGTTCCATGCTGGTCAATTAAGAATTGGTGCAGTCCTTTATTAAATTGTGATGGGCTGTCAATTGGCCATCTTTGAACTTAGACCGTGACCTCAGCGCATAGACCATTAGCCACCAGGTGGTAAATGGGCATCATTTTCTTGCACCTTGAAAAATTCTACGACCCTGAACAAAATGTCCCAAGTTTCATGACTTTTCACTTTGCCATATGGGAACGGTCATCACTGAAGCCGTGGGAAAGGCATATTTGTAAGGGGTGTCGTGTTTGGTGCAGGCGATGGGGGCGTGAAGCTCGGCCTGGGGGACTTCATATTCTACAGTGTGCTGATTGGGAAGGCTGCAGCTGCAGGGGGGGACTGGAACACCACTCTGGCCTGCTTCGTGGCCATTCTCATTGTGAGTAACCTACCGGCATGCCTCAACACGTCAATTTCAGCTGGCCACAGGAAGAGCTGAAAACAAGCGCTCCTCCTCGTTTTCACGCAAATTAACATTTGACCCCTTTGCAGGGTAGGAACAGTTTTTTTAAATCACAAGTAAAAACAGAACTGGACACATTGATCACGAAGAAAAAAATAAGTCATTATTTGGTAATAAATGTGTGAAATTGGTGAACACTGCGTTGCTGGAAAGTGAATTAATAGCAGCCTTTTCCCTTTAGGGTCTGTGCCTCACCCTCCTTTTGCTGGGCATTTTCAAGAAGGCGCTTCCTGCCCTACCCATCTCTATCACATTCGGCCTCATCTTCTACTTCTCCACCGACAACCTGGTCCAGCCTTTCATGGACAGCCTTGCTGCCCACCAGTTCTACATTTGACTTGTGACGGCCATTTTGTCTATGGACATATCGCATGTTGAAGCTTCAGAGCTGTGGTGATTGATTTCCACCATGGGCGTGCCAATGTTGTTCTAAAGTAACCAGCTGTGTTCCTGGAGATCTACCATCCTGTAGGTTTTCATTCCAACCCTAACTAAGCGCACCGCTTTCAGCAGCCAGAGGTCTTGTTGAGCTGAATGAGTTGTGCTAAATTAGGGTTGAAATGAAACCCTACAGGATGGTTGATCTCCAGGAATAGGGCTGGTTACCACTGTGCTAAAGGGAGGAGAGATGGAGAAATGTCAATCTATTTTTTTACTGAAATATTTTAGCCAAGGGTGCCGTTTTATATTGGGTTATGCATGCAATGGTATGAGACGGAGATAAATTAGGCAGCCCAGGTCATGGAGTGCCACAGATGGTTCTGTCTTTTTTTATTCCTTCTCAGCAAGATTGCAATTTCCATCAATTACCAGGTTGGATGAACTACTGAGCACATGGTCACGTCATTCATAAAGCCTAACAGTTATTCTTCATGTTGGCGGCAGTCCAGAACCAAGGTTACCTTTTACTGGTGTCATAGATACCACGACCCTACCCATGTGTTTAAAATAACATGGTGAGGGCCAACCCCAGAACAGCTATTTTAAAATTCTGTTTGGCAAAGGGGGACTGGTAAACTTTGGTAGTCATACAGTGCTGAATGGAGGCACTGGAAATTTGAAGTACCAAAAATTTAAAATTTAGGTAAACTTAACTGTGGTAAATGGAATCATGTAGTGCTGGAACCATGTTTGATAAATGAAATGCATTTTATATTCTGAAATATATTCTGTATGGGACTTATTTTTTTATCTTATAACTGAATATTTGTTACAAAGCTCTTATTTTTTGTTGTATACAATAAAGCACATGTACGTGCTAGTTAACAAATGGAGTAGATGCTATTTTGTATTTATCTTTTCAGCAACTGTAGATGAGAACCTGGTAAAAAAAAATATTTGGTCCTGTTGAGCTTTAAGTGTTCCATCAAAATTATGTTGATATGGGATTTAACGGTTTAAAAAACTTTCAAAACAAAAACAAAATACTTAAAAAAACTTTTGCTCACTATCGGGAGAATACGTATAAATAAAGGTAAACACCCTCAAATTAGAGATGACGGTCTGAACTTTTCCCTCAAATTCATTTGTTTTATTTCAAATCCGATGTGCTGGAGTA
The DNA here is from genome assembly GCF_013347855.1 of Anguilla anguilla. Lineage (NCBI taxonomy): Eukaryota > Metazoa > Chordata > Actinopteri > Anguilliformes > Anguillidae > Anguilla > Anguilla anguilla. The sequence continues at coordinate 26,292,542 of NC_049218.1, read as the reverse complement.
CAGAGACAAAACAACAAAAAGTGTGTCACTGTCCACATACTTATGGGCTGTACCGTATGTAAACCGTGTATATTTTTAAAGTTGATTTTAATTCCTTAGTTTATTTGACAGGGACAATGCACACCAACAGCATTTCTGTAAACATTCCAGAGTTAGCCAGCGAGGCTTATTTTCATCTGTAGTCCCTGGGCTACGTGTCTTGGGTGGAAACCCATATACCCACATACACATCCAGAATCCGCGCTGTTAGTCAATGTATGAGTAAATTAAGTTAAATCGTGTGATGCAATGGAAATACACGAGGACGCATTATACCAGCTGCATTTGAAAATCGTTGTAAATTAAATTGACATTTTCTCAGCAATACAGTTCCCTTAAATGTACGCATCTTGATGATCCTATATTAAGCTGACAAAACAAAAAGCTGGAAAAAAATCTTCAACAGAAACAACTTTAAGAAAACACAACAAATATCAGTGCAACACAGAAATGCAATTAAAAAGAAAATGTCATAATACAGCTTAGTTGTGTGTGCCCCGGCTCCTCTGATGCTAATTTCGATCTTCATATTGTGACTTGTTCTTGAGAAGATGCGCAGCTAAAAACTCGATAGGATTTTGCGGTCTACAAGAAAATAGTGTACACATTTAATTAAAATGTTATCCAACCATATCAACTGCAACAGAACAACGTGGAAGAACTAGATTATTGTAGTCAAGTAGGAGTCAAGACCAGTTGTAAATACCTTTCCTTGGCAAGAACCGAGAGAGACTGTAGAAGGATTGGCACCACCGTCTGGTCTAAATATGCACGTGTGGGAAGCGACTGTAGGTCCACCTTTTGTTTGGAAGCCTTGTCTGCGTTGGTTTTTTCGTTTTCCACAGTTCTCTGAAGCGACAGGGGAAGGAACCAATGTGAACACAACCTTAACAATTTCACTTTTTTATTACTGTCACTGCCGAGGCAGGGGTAATTACCTGGACATTTTCACCGAGACCATAGTCTGCGTGCTGATGTTGATGTTCAACCTTTGATGAAAAACTAAATATGATTATCGTTGTAACAGCTACAAACTGCAAGCCAAGGAGAAGGCGGTAGCACTTGCTTGCTGGCTAACATTTTAAACTTACTGGTGTGTGCCCCTCCACGCCTTGCTCTGCATCGGTGTGATCTACAGTTAAAAGGGATAGATCGTTCATCAAAGTAAAATAAACGTCAATTAGCTACCAATAATAAAGAAAATGCATGGCAACAGATACATAAATAACCTGGTTACAAATGATGTTAGTAAACATAAAGTAGGTCTATAGACGCCCTATCATAGTATTACTAGCTTGTGGTGATTATTATTGTTCTATAGGAAAATTAATGTCGCAGGTTGGCGGGCTTCTTTTTCTACAGAATAATGAGTATTTTATGTAATCTGTCCATGTTGCTAGTTAGTCCATCTGTCTCGTTGTCTATAAATGTGTTATCAGTGCCGTAAATGGGAGTAAAAGTAGACTATCGTTACTGTAACGTTGATTTAAATATGTACCCAGTTGGGGCTAGCGTTAGCTAAACGGAGACGAGTGATTGATGCAACAAAGAGGATGCATTCTGAAATGTTTAATGCTCATTCCTATAATTGTTAGTAGGGCAGCTAAATGTATACAACTAACAAGTTATGTGTTAGCTGGACAAATTGCATGAGCCACTTAACGAACTAGCCAGTATTTGGTGTTTCATTCATTCAAAAGCAAAGCCAAGAGACACCCACAGACAATAGACAATACACGTCATTACAACCAGTACGACACAAAACAAGTAAATAAAATGCTTTCGATGTTCTATATTACGATATTTAATAAAATGTGTCTAAGCTCAAAGTCGTTTTTACACGTGAAAACATAAGTCAGATCCCCAAGTTATACATGTTTTTACATACCGTCCGCCATGGCTCTTTGATATGGACTTTTAGCGCTGTACGAAAACCCAACCAACCAATTGCAACATTGTAAACTGTTAGAGCTATCTAATTGGTTAGTCGCTCGAACCGGAAGTATGGATTTCATAGCTTCAAATTTCATATTGTTCAAAGAATGAAAGCATCTTCCTTAAAATATCTGAACAGTATGTAAAAGCTAAACAAAAACACGTTGTGAACGTGCAAAAATGCCAAGTTACTCGCACATACAAAGCACTGTCTATACGTCATTAATTACAAATCGAAAAATCAAAGCCTGCCGTTAAAATTATTGATATTAAAATGAGGACAAGTTACAACAAACAACATTGGCTATCTTAGTTCAGACAAATTAAATAAGGTGCATTCCAATGCAATGATCGCAAATGTTTCGTAAAATATTTAATGTAACTTGGCCCTCTGCTTTTTCATCTTATCATCTGAAGAGAACGTGGTCTTTCGAACTTACGTTTTCAGGAAACACTGCGAAGTGCAGAACTCTCGGTTCTGTACAAGTATGGAGCATGCCCCACCGAGGTATACCTGCCATCCCAATCGTGCACTAATAAGAAGGCTATAAAGACTGTAGCCTAAATGGATGTATTACATATGAAATCTTTTTATGATTTATTTTTGTATTTATTAAAATATGTTTTTGGTTCTAGTTCCCCCTGGCGATCTGGTATATTGTGTATGGATTTCTTGTGAAATAGTTGTAAGAATAAGTGTAAGAATGTGCATCTCATTTAATTTAAAAAAAAAAAAAAAGAGAAAAAAATCCATTGTACTTTTTGGGATGTATTTACATCATCTGTAGTTATTTAAATGCAAGTTGCAAACTCTATTAAGGTATGGGTACTATAGAAGCACAAAAGGCTAGATCACTACTGATTGTGCAAGTCTTCAGTTCCGTAGGAATGGAACACACTGGTATTTGGGTGTAAATTGCAGTGTGCTTACCTGGAGTTTAAACCTCAAGTTTAAACCCCCAGATCACATAGCTGTATTACAACTGGAACAACTAATCCTTATTTCACAGATTTGGGTAGATGTTCCAGTAATAATGCAGTGATGTGGTCTAAAGGTTTAAATCTGCTGTTGAAACTCCACTGAAGCTCATTGCAATTGACCTTGGAAGTCTAAATCATGATCTCACTGCATCATTGATCTAAATCAGACCTACTTATTTAGCACAGTATAAATATTAAATAAATATTATACAGTGATCTAAATATTACAACTGATGTGTAAATCAGGCTTTAAAAAAAATCTAAGTTTAATTGTCTAACTGTGTAATTTATGGAATATGGAAGCAATATATTCTTGACTGTTATTTATTTATTTATTTATTTATTTATTTATTTATTATTTGCTGTGGGTCCATTTTGGACGGCCTGCTCTGCAGGATTGCTTACAAGACATAGCAAGTAAATGCATCTCTTTGCTCCCCTTCTGACTGGGTGCCAACAGAAATAACATAATAATACATATGTTCTCCATACTATTACATTCTGTCCTATTAATTAGGTTTATGAACCCCTTTGATCCTAACTGGATGAGGATTGTATCATGCACCATAATCCAGTTTGTTTAATAAATGCATGCATTCCTCTAAAACAGATTCTATATCTCAATGGGAGAGCAGAGGCAAACAGGTCCGCAGTCACTACCTCCAACACCACCAGAACCCCCATACCCCCTGTAATACCGTTGCATTCCTCACAGGTTTCTCTTGCAAAACATTTCCGTATTCTCACCACAGTGAGATTTCCTGATTCAAAAGAAATGTAAAATTGCCCGTTTTTAAAAATATGATTCACCATCGCGATCCTCCTGTTCATAGAAAGCATAATTAAGATTATTAATCTCCAATGTGGAAAGTAATCTATTCCACCTTGATTCCACCCTAATGTGGTACGTTGTTTAAAGTGTCCTGTGCTTCTTAATGTTTGTATAGGAAAGTTCCTTGTAGAGTGAGACGGCAATGTAAACGAACAAACATGCATTTACAGACAATTGATATTACAAATGATGTATTTGTTTATTTTGTTAGATTGCTATCCACATGTCACGTACGTATTTAAAAGAGATTAATGAAACGCTATTACGGTGGGCCTTTGCTTAAAGAACAACTGGCTAGGAAAACGTTCAACATCTGGGCGAGAAGCCCCAATACTACGCATGCGTGGTCAAACTGTCACCCTCCATTTTTATTTTGTGATCCACGCAAAGATACCGCCCCTTGTAGCTGTCAATGTGTTCGTCTACCGGTTAGCTACCTAGCTGATTAAATTGGTAATTTAGGTAATTTAGGCGTAGTGAAATACGTACTGTATCACAGATCAACAAGCTGGCTTGCTAGCCATGTTATGGATTCGAAGGTAAAGCAAGTGAATGAGTTCTGCAAACGGAAGAAACAGAAAAACGAAAGCTTCAGCTGGTCCCATTACGTGTGACGTTCCCGATCAGGTGTCACAACACAACTGGAATTTGTACTACTGCTTCCTGAATCCACTGTTACTTGCCGTGTTCGTGTTGTGCCGAGGTTTCACCTTATATTTGAGAATTCTGTTAGCTTGGGTGCGTGAGCAGCTTTTCCGAGTCATGGCGGCCAAAGTCAAAAGAGCCGCGGACTCGGCCGATAAAGATTACGACGACAACGGCGAGCGCATCAGGAACCATCACAAACAGGCATTCGAGTACATATCAGTGGCCCTTAGGATTGACGAAGATGACAAAGGTAATCTAAGAACGTTGACGCTATGTATTTCCCACCTTCAAAAGGCGCAGAACAGCTGTTTTGTTGTACGACGTGCATGCATGCCATGTAAAATATATGGTACATAGCTCCGCTGTATAAATGACCGCTATTTAACATAGCTAAACACAGGCCTGAAAGGGCATTCTATCTTCAACTGATATCAAGTCACTTCTCACCGTGAAATTCCAAATTGCTGAATGATATCAATAAGGACGCCAAGTGCTTGTGTATTTCATCCCTTGGTTTCATTTTACTATGAGCAGTAAAATCTCGGAAGCTAATTTTGCTTCCGTACAGTTAACTGTACGAAACGGTTAATCATAACGAGGCCCGTCATATCAGGGAGAGTTTTGCAATATACCCCACGTGCTCCTTGGGGAAGTAAACTGCTTAAAATAGTCAATAATAATCTATTGTCTTTATTAGCCTATATTTCTTGATCTCGTTGGCATTGTTAGAATTTTTCAATAATAATCTCCCGCAGTGACTTGAATTTTCCCTGTACAGACAGTGCGGTAGCTGGAGTTTGATTAAATATTAGTAGCACTGGACGGGCTCCTCCTCTGTCTCATGGGGACCCTTAGAGATGAAAGCACCTGGGTTTAGCTCTCACAGCTGTGCTCCTGTGCTCTCTCCCTCCATCTTTCGCACTCAGCGTGATTCAAACTGCTTTTTGAACATGTTAAGCCTATAATCACAGGTCCGATGAAAGAATGAAAGAAGAGTAATTCAGGACAGCTGTAAAATGGACAAGGCTGAACAGCAACCTTGCTGCCAGAGAGAAAGTGTACATTTTAAGAAGAAAAATAATTTAGGAGGGTGCAAGATTACAGTAATATTTCAAGAGGTTGGTTCATTTAGAGACAAAAGGAGCTGCATTTGCTCTGTGGTGCAGTAGAAGATTCACCAATAAGAATTTGTCAGCCAGAATTCTGCATCAGCGGCGGACATGTGTGAACCCCACTTCCGGACCCCACTCAGGCACTGTCCAGCTCAGACACAGACTGGCTCAGACACAGACCGGCTTAGGCACAGTCCAGTCAGGCACAGTCTGGCTCAGACACAGTCCAGCTCAGACACAGACCGGCTCAGGCACAGTCCGGCTCAGACACAGACTGGCTTAGGCACAGTCCAGCTCAGACACAGACCGGCTCAGGCACAGACCGGCTCAGGCACAGACCGGCTCAGGCACAGTCCGGTCAGGCACAGCCCGGCTCAGGCACAGTCCGGCTCAGGCACAGTCCGGTCAGGCACAGTCCAGCTCAGGCACAGACTGGCTCAGGCACAGTCCAGCTCAGACACAGACTGGCTCAGGCACAGTCCAGCTCAGACACAGAATGGCTCAGGCACAGTCCAGCTCAGACACAGACCGGCTCAGGCACAGTCCAGCTCAGACACAGACTGGCTCAGGCACAGTCCGGCTCAGGCACAGTCCGGCTCAGGCACAGTCCGGCTCAGGCACAGACCGGCTCAGGCACAGACCAGCTCAGACGCAGACCGGCTCAGGCACAGTCTGGCTCAGACACAGACTGGCTCAGACACAGACTGGCTCAGGCACAGTCCGGCTCAGGCACAGTCCAGCTCAGACACAGACCGGCTTAGGCACAGTCCAGTCAGGCACAGTCTGGCTCAGACACAGTCCAGCTCAGACACAGACCGGCTCAGGCACAGTCCGGCTCAGACACAGACTGGCTTAGGCACAGTCCAGCTCAGACACAGACCGGCTCAGGCACAGACCGGCTCAGGCACAGACCGGCTCAGGCACAGTCCGGTCAGGCACAGCCCGGCTCAGGCACAGTCCGGCTCAGGCACAGTCCGGTCAGGCACAGTCCAGCTCAGGCACAGACTGGCTCAGGCACAGTCCAGCTCAGACACAGACTGGCTCAGGCACAGTCCAGCTCAGACACAGAATGGCTCAGGCACAGTCCAGCTCAGACACAGACCGGCTCAGGCACAGTCCAGCTCAGACACAGACTGGCTCAGGCACAGTCCGGCTCAGGCACAGTCCGGCTCAGGCACAGTCCGGCTCAGGCACAGACCGGCTCAGGCACAGACCAGCTCAGACGCAGACCGGCTCAGGCACAGTCTGGCTCAGACACAGACTGGCTCAGACACAGACTGGCTCAGGCACAGTCCGGCTCAGGCACAGTCCAGCTCAGACACAGACCGGCTCAGGCACAGTCCGGCTCAGACACAGACCAGCTCAGACACAGACTGGCTCAGGCACAGTCCAGCTCAGACACAGACTGGCTCAGGCACAGTCCAGTCAGGCACAGTCCAGCTCAGGCACACTCCGGTCAGACACAGTCCAGCTCAGGCACAGTCTACTGCACTGCTTGTGACATTGCCTGTCACAGTCACAACAGCGGAGTGCTCGTTTTTCCAAATTAAAATTAATCAGGAACTACCTGACAAGCAGCATAGGGCAGGAGAGACTGAATGGACTGGCTATAATAGCCAGAGCGTCAGAGCTCGGGAGCTGAACTTGAAGGAGATTTGATGATTTTGCACAACGCATGCCTGGTTGGAATCCCTTAAATGACTCAGCAGATAAAGTTTCTTTTCTAGGTATCTGGTTTCCGATGGGCCGCCATGCCAGCCGGTTAGCCTATAATTAGGGTTGGGCCAGCGTGTGTCTGCGTTTCTGATTTGTGTGAGCGAAGCTGCCATGCTAAACCTTCATCATGATATTTAAGTTAAGGATAACACATGCACTGTTTCTTGAAGTGAAAGCACCAGATAGTTTTCTAGCTCCAAAACTGCAAGTAGGTTGGGTGAGGGTGTTTGAGTGAAAATAAGCTACTGTTTTCCTGTTTAATGACGAGGAAATCTTATTTTCTGCCCATGGGAATTTAATTGGTAAATACCTTATTAGATTGTTATGGATAACATGAGGCAAATTATGTAATGAATAATCTGTTGCTGCTTTTATAATTAGCATTTTTTAATTTATTCTTGTTTATTGCTGTTTATTACTGTTTAATATTGTTGTGGATGCCAGTTCTAAGGTAACATTCTAAGAATGTTAGTGAGCGAGGCATTCATTCATTCAGTCACTGATTTACCGATTCATTGATTCATTCATGAATGGATTTGTGTCACTGATTTGCTGATCTTTTGCATCCAGGCCACAAGGAGCAGGCAGTCCAGTGGTACCAGAAGGGCATTGCAGAGCTGGAGAAGGGCATTGCCATTCCAATCACAGGACAAGGTGAACCGCGCACTGTAATGCCTATACACTGTTCCAGTGCTTTCGCTAATTTCCTTCATGATTCATATTCAGACGGTTATGATTTCTCCATGTTGGCCAACTGACCCCCGGTGCTCCCTTGTTTTGAAGTCTTCTTCGCTAGGTCTTTACCCATCCCGCTTCTTCTCTAGTTGGAGCTCGTTTGTAAGCCTGTAGCAGGCTGTTAATGCTGGTGTGTTTTCACAGGAGAGCAGCAAGAAAGGGCCAAACGGCTCCAGGCCAAGATGGCCACCAACCTGAAGATGGCCACAGATCGGCTGCAGCTGTTGGGTGAGCCGGGCTAGCGTGCTAGCGTACGCTGGGTGAATGCTGTGCTGAAGTTAATGTGCCTCCTTCACTAGCATCCTGCTGGGTTTGATTATTCCTGTCAGACGTTTTTCTCAGTTACATTTGCGGCGCTCGCAGTACCTGTGAATTTCTCTTGTCAGTTATGAATGTTTTTCTGTCGGGGAACCACCTGTCACGGACGGCAGGGTTTTAAACTGTGAACATATGGCATTTAGAGTGAAATCAGTGTGATCAGTGGTTTCTTCTCAGTTTTGTGAGACCCAGTATGAGATCTGAAGGGGGAAAAATGGGTTTAGCTCAGTCACTAGAGAAGAGCTGCCTGATGCCAAACTCAAGTACAGAAATCTGATGAAAATGCACTTGATAGTGGCAGAAGCTACTCCAGGAGATCATTTCCAGGTGTACTGCAGGTTTAGACTTACATTCTAGTTTGACATTATTGTGCTTTAGATCACCGCACGTGTGTGTGTGCGTACGCGTACGTGTGTGTGTGCGCGTATGTATGCGTGTGTGCATGCACTGCTGTTGCTGCTGTTCCTACTAGTCCTGCTAACACACTGCATCTCCTGCTCTTGTGTATCTGATGAAAACTGCGCTCCCCGCCTCAGTCACATGACCCAAGCACTGTTCGTGCATCTGTCTCTCTGACAGATCTGCTGCCCGTTCTGCCTGCGTTTCACCTCACTCTTGCACTCTCAGTGTCACTCTTACACTCTCAGTGTTTGTGCCTTCTTCATTTCTTCAGCTTTGTTCCGTTGTCTGGTTAACTCCGCAGCTAAGCTATCGGGTTCGGGTCTGGGAGACGGCAGTGTGGAAAACCTGCCCCCCAGCGCTGTCCTGCCTCCAGGTGGGTACCTGGGACCCGGGGATCAGAGGGGCCCAAAACGCCCTGGCCCCGCTTTCTGGCCCCGCGCTCCTGTGATTTAGAGAGATGAAGTGAGTGTAAGAAAGAGAAACAGAAAGAAAGATTGTAAGAAAGGGAGGTCCTGAGAGCAAGATACAGGTAAAAGTATGCAAGAAAGAGAAAAAGAGAAACTGAAAGGAAGAAAGCAAGGAAGGAAATAGAGTGAGAAAGAAAAAAATGGTGAAAAGGCTAGAAAGAGAGAGTGAGAAATAGAGGGAAGAAGAAAGAGAGAAGCTGAGAGTGAGATGGCAAGAGGGAGAAATAGAGAGGTTAAGAATGAAATAGGAAGAGAGAAAGAGCATGTCATATGTAATGCCTCTTGTCATCCCATCTTTTGTTCTTTTTTAGTTAAACAGGAAAGTAACTACTTAGCCACCGACTGTCCACAAACAATTAATTTCTTTAGGCTATATTTGCTAGACCAATAAGTTCCTTGCATTGATTATGTTTCTGAGCATTACGGCTGTATAGCGTTATGGCAAACCTGGATTAACGCACAGGTCATGTTGGAAAAGCACCCGATGAGCCACATACTGAAAATATATTCATCACAAAAAACTTTTAAGTGAAATGTTCGCATTTGCTGAAATTCCCAAAACACAGGAAGTGAAATTGATCAGCCTTAACGTTAACATCAGCCTGCTCTCCATCAAGGTGTATCAGCACAAATCTTTGACAACTGCTACAGCTATGTATATGTCTGCTGTACTTCAGACAGCATGTACTCACCACTGGGCAGATGGCTTAAGATTCAAACCTTCTCTCAAAGAGCCTAATTTATACTCTTCAGTGTAGTGACAACCATATAAATTCAATGTGAGGAATTGAGATTGATGTTGATAGTGTTAAAAATAACATTCCCAAGACTGTTTTGATGGCATTTGAAATGACTGTACAGGGAATTTATACATGTTAATAGTTTCTATTTAGTTCTATTTCTATTTAGCGCAGAATTGAATACAGAATTGAATGTTCAGTTATCATTCTAAACACGTATTTGTGATCTTACGTCTTAAAGGGTTAATAATGTGCCTGTGGTACAGTACAGTGCTGCCCAATGGCTCTGAACAGTGTGTGTGTGCGTGTGTGTGTGTGTGTGTGTGTGTGTGTGATTGAGAAAGATATTGCTCACTGTCATGCGTCTGACACAGAGGTATCACAGTTTGAAGGTGGAGATGAGTTGTAGGAGAGGCCCTTGTGAGAAATGGTGCTGCAGTGATTATCAATACTCAATGCAAGTCTATCAGCAGACAGAAGCAGAGAGATAATAAAAAAGAATATATTATTCTTGACATTCCAACAGTAGAGGTGTTTTCACTCATTTTTAGTCTAAGGTTAGTTTAATGTTTGTGTTAGACGATAAATTAATTAGAGGATAAGTATAATTGAAGTATAATTCATTGTAGGCCTATATGTTTGCCGTAAGAAACACTGACAGTGTATTGAATGACGTGCGGTGTTCATGTGAGACTCGTGATTCGGGTTTCAGGGATTGATCTGTTTGCTCTGTCTGTTCAGTCCGTGATGCAGATCGTTCTGGTCGGTCACGCTGTCTCCAGGCGCTAGAACAACAAACTGGATCAATTTGGAGATCGATGTTGTGCTCTGCGTGCAGAAACCTTTCTGTGCAGATGAGGTCTGAAGGATAGAAAGAGAGAAAAACAGACGTCCTCTGTTGTGTTGTGGAAGACAGCGAGCGTGATTAAACCTGGCCTACTCCTCTTCTGAAACACAGTCGCAGTCCATCAGAAATCTGGAAGCGCAGAGATCAGTTGCTTTTCTCCTGCTCTTGGCAGACAACAGAACAACGGTTCCCAAAAAGAAGGATCCTCAGCCTCCTTCGAGCCACGCTCCTCCTCGGCCTAAGACCGTGCCCAAGACCTTCCCGAGCGGCCTGCCTGGACACCCCCGCCCCGCACACAGGGGCTCACCGGGCTCCAACCCTGCCAGGCCGGCCTCCCAGGACCCCGGTGGTGGAAAGGTAGCATCCGCACAGAACCGAACGCGAACGGCCAAATTCAGCAAAGGGAACTCATTCACAAATACAGTCCACCACCTGTTAAACTCTGCAGCAGTGCTGGACACAAATACTCAGCAGAAAATTCAGTGCAGACCTGGGTCAAATACGTATTTGTTTTGGATTCAGATACTTCTCTATGCTTTACTTATCTTGTCTGGTGTATTGGAACCACTGAAATAGTCTCAAAAAGTGCAAATTCCGCCTTCTGGGCATATTGGCAGGGTCAGCTACACCAGGCAAGATCAACAGAGCACAGAAAAGTATTTGAATCCAAAACAAATGCCTGTTTGACCCAGGTCTGATTCAGAGCAGCATCTAGAGAGGAGAAAGTGTCTCTTAAAAACGCTTTCTGTCGAACGCCGATTTGTTCTCTCGACAGGTTTCCGCTAAAGCCGGCAACGGACGGAACGGCAGACCCGCTGCCACCGCCGGCGCCAGGGTCCGGGACATGAAGAACTTCAAGAACGTGGACAGCAAGCTGGCCAGCCTCATCCTGAACGAGATCGTGGACAGGTGAGTGGGGGAGGGAGGTGGCAGCCGGGCTTTGCGGTGCGAAACAGCACCCCCCGCTGGCCACAGTGAGCGTGACGGCCTGTCGGTCTCTCTCTCTCTTTCAGCGGGGCCATGGTGCGCTTCGAGGACGTTGCGGGACAGGACCTGGCCAAACAGGCCCTGCAGGAGATCGTCATCCTGCCCGCCCTCAGACCTGAGGTCAGACGCGATCCAGACAGAAGCAAACGAAAGAGAAAAATAGATGCATTTCTGATTCTGTTATTAAAGCGCTTAGCTGGGACAATTTATACAACATGAGGACATGAGAAGCAGCAAAACTGAATCATTAAAGGGAGATGTAAGCGTAAGATAACTACAGTGCATTATTAATCAACCTCTAATTAAACCCATGTTAATGTATTGGGAACATGTAGAAAAGGTAACGGGCTAGTATCAGAGTAGATTAGCAATTCAGCAATTTAACACAACTCATTTAATGATCACAGAGAGGCGAAAATGCATGAATTGAGGACAGATTCATGTAGAGTAGCTTTTATGGGGACCTGACTCCCTGGGCTTTTAGCTTGATGAAATTACATGAACTGCAGACCAGCCAGGAAAAGTACTGGGGTAGTCACAGTCAACAGGGCCTACTGTTTGTACAGTGTGTCAGTCGCTGCAGAGCTGTGCTGGGGCTGGGGGGGTGGGGGAGTGGTAAACGCTGTGTAAGTACCGGGGTAAACGTGGCATTTCTCCGCAGCTGTTCACCGGCCTCAGGGCTCCAGCACGCGGCCTGCTCCTCTTCGGCCCCCCCGGGAACGGGAAGACCATGCTGGTGAGTCACAGCCGGGCGCCGGGAACTCACCGCGGCGGGAGCTGAGTCACGCTAATAGAGTTCCACACGTCAGGAGCTGAGTCACACTGGTAGAGTTCCACATGTCAGGAGCTGAGTCACACTGGTAGAGTTCCACACGTCAGGAGATGAGTCACGCAGATAGAGTTCCATACGTCAGGAGCTGAGTCACACTGGTAGAGTCCCACACGTCAGGAGCTGAGTCACGCTGGTAGAGTTCCACACGTCAGGAGCTGAGTCACTCTAATAGAGTTCCATACGTCAGGAGCTGAGTCACGCTGGTAGAGTTCCACACGTCAGGAGCTGAGTCACACTGGTAGAGTTCCACACATCAGGAGCTGAGTCGCGCTGGTAGAGTTCCACATGTCAGGAGCTGAGTCACACTGGTAGAGTTCCACATGTCAGGAGCTGAGTCACACTGGTAGAGTTCCACATGTCAGGAGCTGAGTCACGCTGGTAGAGTTCCACATGTCAGGAGCTGAGTCACACTGGTAGAGTTCCACCCGTCAGGAGCTGAGTCACACGAATAGAGTTCCACACGTCAGGAGCTGAGTCACACTGGTAGAGTCCCACACGTCAGGAGCTGAGTCACGCTGGTAGAGTTCCACACGTCAGGAGCTGAGTCACTCTAATAGAGTTCCATACGTCAGGAGCTGAGTCACGCTGGTAGAGTTCCACACGTCAGGAGCTGAGTCGCGCTGGTAGAGTTCCACCCGTCAGGAGCTGAGTCACGCTGGTAGAGTTTCACCCGTCAGGACGATGATGATGATGGACACCCAGCGCTCGCTCACGACCTGGCCCTGCCGCCACCACCTCGCTAATGTTACTCCTTAAAAGAGCCCGTAGCCACGCTGAGCTGAGGAACAGGAGTCTTATTTCCTCAAAGTGCCTCAGAGCCGAAACCCTCTCATGTCACACCTGCAGATGAGGCCTGTAACGCCGGCATGCTTTTCCTGCAAATGAGACCAAGCTTGAAGTGCAGCTTAAAGAAAAAGAGCCTAAGGAAGGCTGATTTGGACTCGTGGACACGTGTAGCTGTAGTGCTTACACAAGCATCTTTTTAATGTTGATCTTTTTTCTTTCTCGAACAGGCCAAAGCTGTGGCCATGGAATCCAATGCTACATTTTTTAACATCAGCGCTGCCACCTTGACCTCTAAGTATGTAAGTAACATCTTAAGCTAATGACCTTCCCTAGAGATGGGAGAGAGATTCTTTGGGTGTTGCTGCTCTTTCTTAGCAGCCACAATTGGTTTGGTTCAGTAAGTAATTGTAGTCACATGGTAGCTGGCTACGCCATTTCTCCTGTTGCTGTTGGTGTTGCTCCCCCTGAGTTTCCTCTGCCCCCCAGGTGGGTGAGGGGGAGAAGCTGGTGCGGGCCTTGTTCTCTGTGGCCAGAGAGCTGCAGCCCTCTGTAATCTTCATAGGTAAGACTTTTGGCCTTTTCTCTCTGTCGCCCTCTGGTGTTGCGGCTGTCTAAATGCATGCAGCACTCTGATGAGGCGATTCTTCTTCTCCTCCCCCTTGCACTCCCGACCCCTGACCCCTGAACCCTGAACCCATCAGACGAAGTCGACAGTCTTCTCTGTGAGAGGAGGGAGGGGGAGCATGACTCCACGAGGAGGCTGAAAACAGAATTCCTGGTGGAGTTTGATGGAGTAAGATTGCCGTGTGTGGGTGACGGTTAGCGGTGTCGGTGTGCGTGTGTGCTTGTGTTTGCCTGTGACAAGCTTAAGTTTACTGCTGTAATGTACGCTCTGGGTAACGGCGGTCCCTCATTGGCAGGTGCAGTCAGGAGGAGACGACAGGGTGCTGGTGATGGGCGCCACCAACAGGCCGCAGGAGCTGGACGAGGCCGTGCTCAGGTAGCGTATCACCTGTGTGCTCACCCGTCCCACTGCCAGCAGGCAACACTTGCTCTCCTGACCGGGGAGCTGTTAACTCTTATTCCACCTGAGGGCGATGTTCGGCTCTGCTTGATTATAAATTATGAGGACTCGGGCTGGGGTTGGTCAGTTCTGTCCGAATCACGTGTGCGATGACTTGTCCCCTCTGCAGGCGATTCGCAAAAAGGGTGTACGTGACTCTGCCGTCGGAAGAGGTGCGTGCGTCACATTCTGGCCTGCTTTCCCCTGTGCGTGTGCGCTCTGACGCCATACCACAGCAGTGATGTAGTCATACCGCAAAATTTGTCTTCCGCTCAGAGATATTCCTGGAAGCGCTCAGGAGTCACCGTATCAATGTGCCGTGTAGCGTAGCGGTAAAGCGTTGTCGAAGGCGAACGCGCCCTCAGAGGTAAACGAAAGGCGCGTCTGCGTTTGTTTTCAGACCCGCTTCAGTCTGCTGAAGAACCTCCTGGGGAAGCACGGGAACCCTCTGAGCCAGAAGGATCTGGCCCACCTGGCCAAGTGAGTTTCTGAAGACTCATTGGGCCTCATTCACGAAACATGCGTACGATCATATTTGATTGTAAACCGCGTGTAGGAATCCGTATGTGTTCATGACTGTTTCCTTGTGCTAATCACATGAACAGTATTGCGCATAAAATTTGCAAACAGCCAGCATTCATCATCTCGTACACCTGGGATATGCACAGAAACAATGGTCTGCTGGTGTCATGAATCTCATATGGTTTTTTCATAGGAACAGTTTTAAGAACAAAAGTAAGACTAATTTAAGGCAAGCTTTGTGACTGGATGTGTAGGCATTACTGAACTTGTTGATCTCCACAGTAAGCCTCGCTGCTGTTATCACACTAGTTTCCCTGAAGGGTTGAAGCCTAGTCCAGTCTCAAACAGAATGCCTCTGACTTTGGGTGATTCTGTGATATTATTTTTTTCAGACTGACAGAGGGGTATTCGGGAAGCGACCTGACTTCATTGGCTAAAGACGCCGCTCTGGGGCCAATCAGAGGTGAGGTGCTCGGGAGAGAAGAGCGAGGCTGGAGTTTTCTGACAT
Source organism: Anguilla anguilla (assembly GCF_013347855.1). Lineage (NCBI taxonomy): Eukaryota > Metazoa > Chordata > Actinopteri > Anguilliformes > Anguillidae > Anguilla > Anguilla anguilla. Next base: position 26,277,072 of record NC_049218.1, on the reverse strand, counting down.
TTGCTGTATTTTATTTTATTTCTTCCGTGTTTTGGTCCTGTGACTTTCAGACTTTGGCTTCGAGGGCTGCGTGTGTATCTTTTTAAAAAAATCAGTTAAGCAGCTAATTGTAAAAGCTTCATTTAAGTGCAAAGCAGTTTCAGTGCAAACTTTTGCTCAAACCAGTGACCCTTGAAAGAGGAAAAAGAGCGAATGTATTTGCATGAAGTTTTTCATCAATTTTTCATTTTAGATTTTGGATAGAAATAAACCTTTTTGTCTGTTGTTTCTTTACATAAACTACACATCCTAATATGGCATCATTGTAGTTTCATGGCCGCTTGTGGACATAATGAGTGAAATGGCAAAACTTGTAGGGGTTCAGGGAAAAATGGCAAACTTTGTTGACCACATGGTGGCGCTATAGCACTGCAGCGAAGCACAGTTTTACAACTTTCAATTTTGAAAGGTTGTTACACTGGACCTGATTGACAAAGCAACACAAAACAAATGCCCATAATTCACACATAAGAAACGTGTCTATTAGACCCGAAAACTCCACCGTGCTGGATTTTTCCTTCATTTTGAAAACAAAAGAAAGTTGTCTCCCCATGATAATGCCTTTTTAATTTCCCCCCAGAGCTCCGACCAGAACAAGTAAAGAACATGGCAGCCAATGAGGTAAGCGTATGCCACTTCACCCAATCTGGTGGGATGTCCATTTTATCTTGGTTCTGTAGGTTCCGTGGTAAAGAGAATAAAATACTTTGATCTGGTTTGATGGACAGAGAAAAGCTGTCACCTCTCATTTTCCACAATGTGTATATTCTTTTTAATAGAGGGGTAACACATCAAGAGCGCTGTATCTGAACCACCCGTGTATGCATACTTATGGCTCTTTTGGTGGCTGTTAATGGCTGATGTTTTCTTGTCCTCGGTAGGTACGGAACATAAAGCTCTCAGACTTTGTGGAGTCTCTGAAGAAGATCAAGCGTAGCGTGAGCCCACAGACTCTCGGCATGTATGCGCAATGGAACAAACAGTACGGAGACACCACCGGCCTCTGAACACAGCGCCCCCTGTTGTCTTTGAGGTGAACGACAGGCCGGGATTGGATGGGAAAAAAAAAGTTCTATGAGAAGTCAAGGATTCTCTTTTGTTTTAATAGTGTGGCTTCCTTCATAGAGAGGAAATAGAGCGTACAGGGAAACGTCAGCGCTGCTAGCCCTCTGATGCGTCTGTTATGGCTTCTCATTGTGTGGCCTCGAAGACAGACATAACGCACAGATTAATCTTAACCTTGTACGCTAATCTAAGGAATCTCACATGTATGGTCACACTGGCATTATTATTACTTGACTTGAAACCCAATGAAGAAAGAAGGGAAAGATGTAAACAGATTGCTGGGGAAAGTCTATGCAGTACTGTATGTGTGTGTATATAGTTTCGGACTTTGATTATATTGAATCACATGACTTCAGCAGTTTCATGCAGGGCCATTGAAAGAGCTGTGCCTTAAGGGAAAGACAAATTCTTTTTATACATCCTCTTTGCTATAATAATTCTTAATAATTTTTTAAAAAATCAAATCAGGCCGTATCTTTGAGGCGTATTAGCATTTTTTGGCATTTGTTTTTGTTTAATGTTATACATTTTTGTTATATTTAAATATGGCAAATTGATCTACACCTGGTACCTGTAATGTCTTATTTTTTTGGTACTTTGTGTTTCTGTGTTAAAGATGAGCTATTTATTTCCCAAAATTTCAAGAAAATGTAACTTGTACCAAGTGGGTTGCTGTGTATATTTCTTTGTCCCAATAAATAATAATAAGAAATTTAAAAAAGCAGAGCGATATCCCATGGCCAAATGAAAGTAAACTGAATCTTTGTCAGCTGCGGAATCTGTGACTGAACTCTGACTGCCTTTGTCCTTTGACCTTTGACCCGCGCATCATCAAGCTCTCAGAACCTCTCAACGGCTTCCATGTGATAAATATCTCCGAGCTCTTAAGACTAAGGGCAAGGTCAGTTCTCACAGCTTACGTCAATACGTTTGCTCCTATGATCAATTAAATTGCATTCTTTTGTTATAAATGCTTTATTGCAGGTTTGGCAGGCATGAAAACAATCGGTTTGTGGTTTCTTCCCAGATCTTCTGTCTCCAGGCTTGCGTTCCTCTCCCATGTCTCTGGCTGAAGTACTCAGCCCATGAAACACTTCATAAAGCCGTTGTTTTCCGGGATCTGTTGTAACCCAAATTGCGATCTGAAATTGGGCAGGTGCCTGTAATTAAAAAAAACAGCTGGTCTGTATTTGTGTTGCTGTGTATGGTGAGCAGTTAAACTTTAAAGACTAGAGAGATCACAGGGTGTGACTGAAGAATCTGCCCTTGAGTTAGCCGAGCAGCCCAATTTGAGGACCAGTAAATCCCAAGTGTTTTCCTGCCAGTTAAAAAAAAAAGTTTTTTGTTTATTTTTTCCACATTGACTGGAAAATAGATGGGTTTTATTGGTCAGCACAGTGTGCTGGGCGTGGCCTGTGGGTTGAGAGCCATGGCTGTGCATCTGTAGGGGAGGCGGCTTTCCCTCTGCTCCAGTGGTCACATGGCCTGAAGCTGGCTATACGCTCCTGCCCTCTCAGCCGTATTCAGGCGGCCATCTTGATCAGGTTTAAAATGCCTACCTTCTGCATCGCACTCTTCTGTTTGACTTCTCCCTCGTCCTGTTATTGGAATAGTTTTGCAGAACTGTGAAAGTAAAACATTAAAGGACTGACAGAGCTGCTAGTTGTGCGCAGTGATTCTTGTATGCTACTTTCACAGATCCATCAACACTTCGACATGCATTTTAAGTGCTTATGAAAACCTGTCACTTTACGCAGAAAGGAGTGCAAAGTGCTTCAATGCAATTGAGAAATGAACAGTTTTGGCTAATTAAATGCTAAACAGAAATCAGACGTGAACATTCAAGTTCAGTTTCACTCCACATATTCACAAAAATTGTGTAATAAAATGTGATACATTTGACACAAATTTAATCTGTGCATTGCTGAAAATGTTCTGTTGTTTTCTGTTCAGGTAGTGACACAATGGTAGAATAAGCACACATCAGCTTTGGTATGTGGTAATTCAGGAGATAACAGAAATATTAGCCAGTAGCATATGCTAATTTAAACATGAATACATAAACAATAATAATTGCACCACTATGTGGAGGACATATCTGCAATCTAATTTCTCCTCACTGTATGAACATAAGCAGCTGTAATTTTGGTTTCCCAACATTATATTAGAATATAATGTTTGCTGTAATTGCTTGGCTCTTTATTGCAGTAATGAATCTCTTGCTAATTCTGTGCTAATTGTTGGTGAATTAATCATTACTTTGTGTGAATGCTGAAGCTTTGTTTTAAGGCGAGAATAGCTTCAAAGCTAGGCCTTTAGAAATAAAAGTGATGTGACATCCTGGCTTTTGCTTGAAAACTGCTGTCAAGTCCATCATTTTTCAGACTTGCTAACTGAACTAATCCCTTCATTTGACAGTTTGAAAATGAAATTTCACGGTTATTTCTCTCTCTGACAGGACAATTTCTAGAGTGGGGATTTTTTTGAGGTAAGTACAAATCTAATTCAAAATACCTGCTCTTATGATACTCCACATTCCTTTGATGTATTTCATATTCCTGTTAGGCCAACAAATTTCAGGATACTGTAGCTTAATCCGTTTTATTATTCATTTTATGGCAGTCAGTCTGACTAATGTACAGGATCACTTATTTTCAGGAAGATGGCGCCAGTTTTCCATCTCTCTCTTCTCAAAACTGTAGTCTAAATCCTGGGATTGTGGAAAGGAATAAAAATAGCGTCTGACGTTTGAAATGCTCAGGTTTTTGTGGTGTGGATCTGAGGGGAGTGACAGGCGGGGACATCTCTCTCTCCCATGAACCTTCCACAGCTAGAGCCCCCATTCATCGTCTGTATTAGGCACAACTTCTGTACATGTGGCTACATGGGCTTATGCACAGGCTGAAGCTCTTCCAAGCAGTTGCTCGAAATCCCTCATAATTTTTTTTTTTCGTGTCTATTCATTTTTTATGAGGCTGGGTTGTTGGTTGCCCTATGGGAAATGTAGTAAATGTTCTGAGCATTTACCACACACGCTCACACCTTACTTTATTGGCATTCATTTGGTACAGAAAACGATCTCTAGTAACGTGCACATAAACGGTCACTTGATCATGGTAAAGCAAATTTGCAAAATGTTGGCAGCAAATTTCTGTACATCCTGCGATAAATCAGTTGAGCTGGCGGTAACTTCCCGGGTCTGTTAGCGAACGCGCTGCGTTAGCGGGTGTGGGCAGGGGTAGCGGAGAACATGCAGGAATGGGGTACAGTGGCTGCTGTGCAGGGGCCTGGGGCGTGGTCTCTATGTATCCAGCCCCTCCCACTCAGTCCACCCCAAACTTTGCCTACATCGTCATTCACAAGATGCATCTGTTCATCTGAGCATTTTTTCAATTTTAAAATCTTACGTTTTTATGATCTTGGTTTCAGTCCTTTTAAATGTTCAGCATTTTTGTCTGTTTTTGTCTTTGTCTGCTCTTATTAAATCCTGTTATTTGTACATCTTTGTAGTTGACAAGAATTTTTCATGATTTTACTTATTGTGATTAAAAAATATGCTTCACAAATAAAATGTAAAAGGTGTTTGAATACATGTACATTTTGAACAAATATTTATAATTGACAGGCACATTAAGTGTTATATATATATATATATATATAATCTTTCATTGTTTCAATTCAAATCCAATGTGCTAGAGTACCAAGCAACAACAACAAAAAGGTGTCACTGTCCAAATACTTACGAACTGTGCTGTATATATTACATATCCTAATAATTTGGCTCTGTACACATTAAGTGACTTGCATGTATGACAGCACCCATTGTAAGCGTACCACTTGGGCAGAGGTGTAGAGATCGTCTATAGTGAAAAGATCCACATTTACATGTCCCAGGGGCTTTTATGGTCAGATTATTTGTACAGAGGAGCCCCTCTAACACTCTGTAACACATTTATAATGTGGTTAGTGCTGTCTTTACGTAAGTGTCGGATACAAGCTCATGGCTCAGGAATGTAAAGATATCTTTCCCTCCAGCGTTTTTCCTGCAGAACGGCTGGGCGTGAGCAGAGGGAAGGGCGGATGGATGCGTGTGCTTTGTTCCTGGGGCTGGATGAAAGGTGCACTTTGAGCTGAGAGCTGTGGGTGAAATGCACTGCACTGTGTGTTGCTAAGTGTGCTCTGTGCTGAGCTCTGTGCTGTTACGTGTACTTTGTGCTGCTATGCATTGCACTGTATTGCTACGCATGTTCTCTGTTGCTAAGTGTGTTCTGTGCTGCTAAGCATGCTCTGTGCTGCTAAGCATGCTCTGTGCTGCTAAGCATGCTCTGTGCTGAGCTCTGTGTTGCTAAGTGTGCTCTGTGTTGCTAAGTGTGCTCTGTGTTGCTAAGTGTGCTCTGTGTTGCTAAGCATGCTCTGCGCTGAGCTCTGTGTTGCTAAGCGTGCTCTGTGTTGCTAAGTGTGCTCTGTGTTGCTAAGTGTGCTCTGTGTTGCTAAGCCTGCTCTGCACTGAGCTCTGTGTTGCTAAGCGTGCTCTGTGTTGCTAAGCATGCTCTGCGCTGAGCTCTGTGTTGCTAAGCATGCTCTGCGCTGAGCTCTGTGTTGCTAAGCGTGCTCTGTGCTGAGCTCTGTGTTGCTAAGCGTGCTCTGTGTTGCTAAGTGTGCTCTGTGTTGCTAAGCATGCTCTGTGCTGAGCTCTGTGTTGCTAAGCGTGCTCTGCGCTGAGCTCTGTGTTGCTAAGCGTGCTCTGTGTTGCTAAGTGTGCTCTGTGTTGCTAAGCATGCTCTGCGCTGAGCTCTGTGTTGCTAAGCATGCTCTGCGCTGAGCTCTGTGTTGCTAAGCGTGCTCTGTGCTGAGCTCTGTGTTGCTAAGCGTGCTCTGTGTTGCTAAGCGTGCTCTGTGTTGCTAAGCATGCTCTGTGCTGAGCTCTGTGTTGCTAAGCGTGCTCTGCGCTGAGCTCTGTGTTGCTAAACGTGCTCTGTGTTGCTAAGCGTGCATACCAACTCACATTAACCATATTAAAATTCACTGCAGGAGCCCATCAACAACAGAGAAAACAAACCTGGCAAGCAGTGGAATGTAATTTATAAATATTTAAAATGTGTAATTAATGTAAGCATAAAATGCAAAATAATAAAAGCTAGGGTACAATGTCATGATATTTATGCAGCAAAAGGATCCAATATCAGCTGGACACTTACTGCAAAACTGGTATTTTTCATGCACACAAAGAAAAAAAAGCTTTCAGGGCTAGACATCCCAAGAAGCAGGTTTTAATCATGGACTGCAGATTATAGTATAAGGGCATTTCCACCTCTCTGCGAGGAAGAAGAGTGGTCTCTCTCACATGACATTCCAGTGCCAGTCCTCTTCATATCTATTTTCTTCACCTGTTGTTTGTTTATGAACCACAGCCTAAATGGCATTGGTGTGTGGATCTGGTATATTTTAGTAATTCCTTCTGTTTCGGGGCACTGAAAATATACATTGCAAATGGACACTTGAAATATTTGGTGGGGCTGTGGGGTGGGGTGGTGGTGGTGGTGGTGGTGAGGGGGGGGGGTGTTAATGAAAACCTTACTTTGAAAGGAGGGGTAGCAGACTGGGGAAAAGGGGGGAGGAGGGAAGTGAAAAATAAAATAAGCAGAAATGAAATGAGAGGGAGACAGAGAAAGGGAGAAACAAAAATGGTCTGTATGCTTTAATTACATCCCAGGGAAAAACGAGTCGGGCCAGACACTGTATTTTTGATACAGGTAATCCTCCGGGAGCTTCCAGGCAGGAAATAATAGAACTTTCAGGAATTTCCAGCAAAAAGGGGGGACAGTGTGATCTCCTTGTGTGTGCGCGCAGCTAACACTGCAGCCTTTTATTTTAGCCGAAACGCCAAGGCTGTGCTCTTCTTTCAGACACGCAGAGGCTCCCGAGCCAGCTCTCCATCGCTGCAGAGTTCCTCTTGCACAGCCATTTCCCTGATTTGAGTCCTAAGGATGTACCACGTGCAATGCATTACATATTACATATATTTGGCAGACGCTTTTATCCAAAGCGAAGTACGAAAGTGCATTTCATGGTCATGGACAACTACAAAACACAGGTGCTTTTTCATTTCAGCTGATTAGTCAGTTAATCAGGTAGAGCAAACACATCTCCTGCAGTTATATATAGTAAAACCAACAGCTGAGAAAATTAAGCCATGGCAAATTGTTTTCAATATTAATTTGATCCCCCAAGAGCCCAGTGATAAGGAAATAAAATGGTGGCTCATCAGGTTTGTGAAACATTGCTCAAAACACAAATGTCAGGCACTCAAACTCCACAGTTTTGGCTTTGAAGGGACAAATAGACAACTCATATCAACTACTCAATAGCTGCTAGTCAGTATGAACATTTTCTTATGTTCCACCTTCATATTTGTGTATGACCTGACCATTTTATAAAATTGTCTTGCTGATAATTGGATCGTAATATATTCATTCAGAAATTACAACCAAATGAGCCATTTCACAACTTCTGAATGGTGCCAGGCACATGTATTTGCCTGAGGAACATAATAGACATGAAATGAAAACTTATTAAAAAAAAGATGAAATGTTCTGTCAGTTTTCTCCAGATATGAAGCAACCACCCAAAAGGTTCCTCAAAGGAGGTTGGCCCGCAGTGAGGGTGGTTTTGTGTTGTGGTTTTGTAATGTCACCCCTCCTTCTTCTAATTACATTAAATTGCAGTGCTTTGTACAGTATTTTTAAGTGAAATTACAGTTTTTTTTTTTTACAGGCGCGAGGAGGGAAAGCACTTATGACATACCTCATCGCCCCACTCTTACAGTTTAAGTCGTAACTGTAGAAATCACATGTAAAGATTCAGCTTCTCAGATTTAGACTGTATTGAGAATCTAGTAAAGCACACATACGTACACATGACTGCATACACATATACATATGTATATATTAGATGCACTTTTGTGAATGTGAATGGGGATGCAAATGTTGCGCACAGTACTTGAAAACGGTAATTTTCAGGCAATCCATCACTGCCAGGCAAGCATCTGTGATTTTTGCTTATTCATCTTGCTTTCTGTGTCACCTTCGACAGTTTCTCAAACATCAAACCCTGCGGCCAAAGAGCCATATATTAAAAAGGGTTTTTTTCTTCTTTTTTTTTAAGCGTGCTGTCATGTTCAAACTCAACCCTTAAAAACTTTGGGGGACCGCTGCAGGGAGGGGAAAGAGAACAGCATGTTTGGGAAGGTCATACACGTCCTTTCGACAACAAAACGTAGAGGAGGTTCCTCTTCCCTCTGACATCACTCTGTCTTTGTTTTCTCTCTTTCACGGCGCCTGAGGAGAGGCACAAAGAGCACCCTTTTTGAAAAATGGCCTGTCACTGCCCCTAATTAGAAAGGGTCAGAACGCTTACTCCAAAACATTAATCAAAGGAAGAGAGAAATATTTGTGTCTACAATCCTCTATTGCCAGCCAGTCATTTTAATACTAAATCACGTCACTAATTAAGTGTAATCTCCCAAAAATGTATAGCTTTGATCGGGAGATCAAAAGACGAACAGCCCAAATCAGTGACTTGGTAAACCTGCTACCTTCGTTGAGCCCTGGAGTTCAGACACAGGGATGTATGCTGTTATTGTCTTCAGTGGCCTGCGAGAGCAGAGAGGAGTCGCTGAATATATCCGCCATCTCTGCTGTGTTTTTGGCGGTATGTGAAACGCAGCAGCGATACGGATCTCTTTGTACGAGCGTGAGTGACAGGGCTAATCCGCCACGCCTGAAAGCCGGCACTCATCTTCTGTTTGGGCAAAGAGCGCATTCCTCGAAGGTGAAGACCGAGGTGAACTTCGGACAGAGTTTGGGAAATTTGGCGGCATGGGTCTTGGGCGGTTTCGGGTCGGGGGGTGCGAGTGGCGAGGAATGAGCTGGAGGGCATCGCTGAGTACTGCCCCGCGCATGCCCTATGCCCTATGCCCTTTATGTGCCCACCGCCCTGCTGCCGCATTGCCTCTCTGCCACTTTGGTTCAGGTAACGGTGCCCCACAGAGTTTTTAATGAAGGACCTCCTCTTCCCTCCGTGCGAACGATTAATTCCAGCGAGCAGCGATTATCTTTCTCTTTACTTTTGGAGCAGGGTCATTACACAAAGCGGATTATCATCCGCTCGTCGCCCCCCTACTGATCCACGTGACCTCTGATCTTAAAGTTCAGCGCATCACCTCCACGCAATTACCCAGCCTCCTCCCCGCAATCAGCCGCGGGTTGCGCGGTACGAGTCAGGTCCCATCCCGTCCTCAGACGCGGCTCAGGGGTCAGCGCCGGCGGCGGTGAACACGGGAACCTCTTGTAAGCGCGCTCGGGGACACCGCTGAAGGTAACCGAATTCCGTGAAGTCACGGTTGCCCGTGGCAGCAGTCCAAAAACAGCAAGCCGCGGTCTGTCTGTCTGCTCATCCCAAGGCAAAAAGGGAAAGCCGCCAGTTAATACCCCCCAGGCAGGCAGGCAGGCAGCGGTCGACCCTCCCCCCCTGGGCAGGATCATGCAGGCTTGTCTTTGGGCCTTATCTATCGTTTTTTGGCCAGGTTTGTGTCGGTGGGGTTGGCGGTGGGGGTGGGGTGTTCTGGAGGAGGTTTCAGTATTGGGGAGGGGGGGGGGGGAGAAGCAGTCTTAGCAGCTGGAGCAGGCTGCCCCAGGCCAGGATTAAAGGCGAGCCTTTCCCCCTTGTCAGTTTGCACATTTCAAACACCGTACGCACAGGCGTTTCGACACGTGTGCTGGGCATGTGAAGCTCCTGACACACACTGGTGCTCGAATGAGTGCAAAAGTAATATAAATGCATTCGTTATTCTCTCGAGTGGACTCTTGGTTTGTTTTATAAGAATGATCACGCACAGACACCTGAGGCAAGCTCAGCGTAGCCTGGCGGCCAAGGTGTTTAACCACGTGGACGTGTGTTTAGTTCCCGTTGCATCTTTAACCAAGATCCTCAACCTGAGCTGCTTCACAAACACACAACTGTAGCAACCAAAAGCTACGCTTCCTTTAGTGTGAATTTCTTCAATGTAGGAAAGTTGTTACGCACATTTGTTACTCAAATTTGAAAAGAAATAGCAAATAGCAAAGTGTATTTAATGATAGCAATTTATACAAACACTTTATCTTCCTGTATTTCCTTTGATGATCATTGTTAATGAATGAGTAACAAAAATTTTATAAGGCCCCTCTCCAGGCTAATCTCATACGCATATGATTCTTTAATTTTTCACTGAAACAACAAAAAGCTATTTGGAAACACTCGTCTTATTTCTTTGGGCAGAAGTGAAAGAACGCTGTAGTACTCCAATGCACAGTCACTCTAATATGCTGATTGAAATGTAGCTGTCAGATAAAAACTGTCACACTGAATGGGAGCATGTGTCAAGCTGAGGCGAATTTATGCTTTCCTTCCACATATTTTTGGCCACCTGCCAAAAGCAATATGATTGATTCTGTGATTAACCAATGATAAGCCATCACAAGACTGATCCAGGGGGTGCAATATATCTGTTGTATCGATGCATGACGTACATTATCTTATCTTGCTTCTGCACATGCATTAATCTTTCCACGGGAGGGCCAGGGAGGGAAACATGCTTACATTTCGTCTTTCTCGTCTTGCGTAGCAGTGCATGCTGGTTATTCACTGCATGCCTGACAGAAGTTTTGGGCTGTTCAGGAATTACTTAAACACCATCCATCTTCGAGACAACTGCTGGAGCCCTGGCAGAATCAAACTGATCCGTCTGGGCAGGACGGTGTGGTGGATACGGAACTAGCGCCCGTGGGCTAGCAGCCACATCTTAACCTTTCTTTTCATGCTAAGCTGCTTAATTAAACGGGCCTGGTTAGCTTCTGCATGCAATGCATCCTGAGAGAACCAGGTTGTTAATGGGCCAAGAATGAGATGTTTTTTTCTCTACAGCTACTGTAATTAAATCAAGTTCTTCAGTGAAATATATCAAAAGAGTTAGGTTTTGTCTTGGTCTAAGTTCATGATTGACTCAATATGAACAGTTGATCATGCTCTTACCAGTTCACTGACTGCGCAACCCCTAACCCATTCCCCACCCACCCTTAACCCTAACCCCACCCACCCCGGTTCCCCTCCCAGAGATGATTCGCCGGCTCTCCGCGGTGTGTGAAATTGAGGATCTAATCTCCGGTGTGCCCCAGAGCGGATTCACTCACAGCGTGTGTCCTCCTGCACACACGCCCCAGCCTGAACTCTGACACGCCCCCCGCCTGCGTAATCCCTTCAGTGTGATGACCCTGCTCCAGAGGTGATCCGAAAGGCAATCACCGCTCACTTAAATTAATCACCTGGCACTGAGGTGAGGCGGGGGGGGGGGGGGAAGGGGGAGCGAGTCCTTCAGTTCTAGTACCCTAAAGAAGTATGGCTCTTTTTGGGCCCCCACAGGCACTGGCTCCTCTCTCTGACAGCCTTTGGGACCTTTGATCAGTCAGCACCAAGGGGCCAGGAGGGGCTCCGCTGTTGAAGCTCACTTCCTGGTCTTGTTGAGAGACGTTGCTCCATGGCGACAGCCTGGTTGGCTCCAGGACAGGGCTTTTAGCCACCTATCTCAATCAATGGCACCAACGCAGTCAAAATACAAAGTCAATCATTTTTCTCCTGCAAGTAGTCCCAATAGGTGTTTTTTCTTTGCGCAATATGTCAATATGTCAATATGTGCCAATCTGATTGTGTCATTTGGACAATATTTTAATATTCTGTGGGCCATTCAAGGGATAGTTTGTGTCATTGTGTGTCACTCAATGGGGGGGATCTCACGTGCTTAGTGTACCCAGACCCAGGCCAGTCTTCATGACCATATAAGTGTTCCCCCTTTCAACTACTATGCAAACTCTGGCACCAATTTATACAAAATGGCGGCACAAAAACTGCCCTTCTGCGGCTTCAGAATGCTTTTCGCAAACCCATGGAAAGTCAGAGGATGACGTCACAGTCACTTTGTCCATATTTGCCTTTAACAGTCTACGACCAGCACTCTGCCGGGTCACAGAGCAGGAGAGACAGGGCACTACTAAGACGCTGCTGAAACAGGGCCTGGGAAACACCCGCTGCGGTGGCTGCCCTGCAGACTCTGTCCAGCGTAGGGGACTAACCCGGCCTCTGACTGTACCCGAGACAGGGGGATAACCCTGGTTTAGAAGAGGTCCCCATTCTGCTTGTCTTTCTGGGTACTTGATGCTTATTTTATTCATTAAAGTAGTTGATTACAGTTTCCTCAGCTCAACTGGGTCTAAATTGGCTTCAAATTCTAAGTGTAGGACAACATCCACCAAAATCTGTGGCTCTCCGGGGCCAGGCTCAGTGATCCCTGCCCACCAAACCCTGTGGATCTCTGGGACCAGGGTCAGTGAGAACGATAGCATAAGGGACCTGGTTTCATTTTGTGCAGAAAAATATTCAACTAGCATTGTTCCATTTTGGACTTCTAGGCCAATTTTTTACAAAAACAATCACAATTTGTTCAATTTCAGTAACTTAAACTTAACTGACAATAATATTGCTCAGCAAATTGAGAAAGCCTAAATGTTTTTTTTTTATTTCAACTGAATTCCAAATCGTGCGATAGCTAACATGGATGTAGGTCATTCTGAACAGTGAACATGGTCGCAAGAAAGGAAACGGGGAAAACACGAAACAACATGAAAAAAAACGAACGAAAAATGGGATGACACTTCCGATTTTGTCAGCTTTGCCCAGGGTGAGAGAGACCAACCTTGCGAGTTGCAACGTTACGACCAAACGTTTTTCCCAATCTGAATAAAACAAACGGGAGCTCGCAACTTCTATAATGTATGCCCGCCCTTGTTGAAAAAGGACAGAAACATGTCAGTGACTGTCAATGGTGAAACAAATGCATGAAACTAGTCTCAGTTTGCTTTCAAGTGGTTGACACCCCTGCATATTCCAGTGAACAGAGATTTCTTCTATGAAAATGGGAAACGGAAATAAAAATAGAAAATTTCCTCTTCAGAATCTCTGAAATTTTTTTTTAAAAGTGACATAAGTCACAGTGTGCAGATTGAAAATGAAAGAGTTTCACTTGACAGGTTGGCTCTTTGGCTCAAAAGTACTCTTGCCACAGGTAATTCAAAATTTGAATAGGGATTAGAAAGCATAAATACACAAGCACACCTCAAAACATTCCTTTGCCTCATGAACCAGAAACTCATTGCTTTAATTTTCTGTCAATGCTGATTACATGGTCTATAGCACCAGTTGTCGGACCCTTTATCAAGTATCACGCAATGCTCACAGCTAGTCTACCCTCCTACAGCGTCTTCATACCCGAGTCAGTTATATAAAACATATTTACACTTGCCGTGGAATATGTCAAGGGAAATTTATGAGCCAGTGATGTGAGGATAGTGTTCAGGTGCTCCGTCTCTCTCCCACGGAAGCTCATGGGGAGGACACACGGGGAGCGTTTTCGTTTTCACGCCTCGTCTGCGCTGTTTACACCTGCTGAAGGCTGGAGTCCGTGAATCTGCATAGCACAGAAGCGCATTTAGCCCCAGACAGGGAACAGGGCCCACACATACCTCCGCTTTAGCCTAGCACAACAGTGTGGCTTCCAAAGCCTACACTGGAAAAATTTTTTGCAGTTGACATCACTTTTTATTTTTCATTTTTTAAACAAATCTTGCATTCTGAGACATAAATAGTTTGCTGTTGAGGAGTTTCTGTAAAACACAAACATAGATTTATGAGGACATGCTGAATAACAGGAAAAGGTAATAAAATCTGATCATGAATGCAGGAGTCTCTTCATATTGTTTTTGCACTTTCAATAGCACTGCAGAGCAGAGCATCATCCGCAGACATGTAATTATGCTTGTTACTTTTAGCTTATTGGCCAGTTTACACAAAGAGGAGTGCATGTGTGGCATGTACAATTGAACAGATTAAAGAGAGAGTAAGAAAAAGCTTGCTTACATTGGCGCCTTCACCGTCTCCTGAGCAAATCACCTTGTAATTAAAGGAAAGTGCAATCAGCCGCAGTGAAAACACTGCAACTCAGACGCAGAGCGTCGCGCATATATAAACCAACGTGTGTTGACGGACAGGGGGAGTGGCCGCGGGAGAGGGCTTCGTGGCCCTCGATGCATACTTCCACTTACTGCCCGTGACTGTGAACCTACCTCCACCATGAAGGCAAATGCTTTCCTTCCCAAATGTTTTCGATTTTCAGTGACAGATGTGAACGGCAGGCCAGGCTCATCTCTATCTCCATCCGTCTGCATGGTTGTTACTGAGGTTTGCCCGCATCTGGAACCCAATCGACCTCTACCACACCTCCCTGCCCGTGTCCAAAAACCTCAGGTGCAATCAGAGACCGGTGTCCCCCCGGGGGAGACGTATGACTTGTGTGGCAGTAGGTGGGGCTCCAGTCGCCCCCCACCCTCCCCTGTGGTTTAGCAGGATTTGGGGTCATGGAGCAGATGGACCGTACAGGCCCTTGCCTGTGCAGCAGGCCCGTTGCATCTGTAGAGATCAAAAGCGGCAGAATCCTTCAGAGAAACGCCAAGAGTACTACAAGATTCAGTTCCCTGGCAGAGCGGCATGCTGGGAAATATTGCGCCCATTAACAGCGCCCAGTTGATGCTCCTGCCTGCCTGGGGTTCTAGCTTCACAATGAAATGGGAATAGGACAGGTCGCAGCAATGAAGACACTGTGCTATCAAGCTAAGCAAGACTAGAAACCAGGAACACCATTTCTTCAGTTTTCACTATTCAGTCTTAACAGTGAACGAATGGTCACTCTTAGCATTTCTTAAACCGTTAAAATGTAGGTTTACCTCTTTCCAGTGAGCACCGCAGTGGATTTACGAAGCACATCTAGATTTGACTTGGGCAGGGTTGGTGTGTGTGCTCACCAATGGGAAGTGTTAGTGGTGGTCTCAGCATTTACTGAGCATGAGTGCTGGGTTTACTCCCTCCCATACTTTTGCACCATTGCTGTGGGAAACTGCAGAGCCGTCATGGCTCTCAGATTTATGGGGACCTCGCTTTTCTTCCCTCCTCTCCCCTCCTCTGCTCTGCAGAGGGCTTCTCCAGCTTGCCCACAGCACTGTACAGAGCGCGCCATGCGGTACGTGCGTACAGCTGCGGTACAGCTGGGAGCCAATCACCAGGCACAGCTGGAAAGTGCTTCCTGCACTCAGTCAGGCGGAGGCAGCGGACCGCGCTGGATCCATCATTCATTCCCTGCTATCTCTTGCTGCCTAATGACATCACCGAGGCTGTAAGCGCAGAGCAGGCTCAGCTTGAGTGACAGGTCCTTCCTGCCTACACTGTTAATCATCTTTACTGACCGAGCCAAAAGAGTGAAAAAGGTTGTGCAAGTCGCTCTGGATAAGAGTGTCTGCTAAAGCCTTTAAAGTAAAAGAGGAGAGGTGTCCAGGGTGGCAGTGCCCCTGGCATTCAGACCTAAGAGGTGTGCCGTGGGCCAGCCTAAGAGCGTGTTGTGCGCTCAGTGAAGGCACTTCTGTGCGGTGCCTGCACTGCACACAACAGGCCAACGGGGGGCCGCTTGAGAACAGAACACGCCGGAACGTCTCGTGACCCTTCGGGCCTCCGCACCTCTCCACCGGCGGACGGTGAGCGAGGGCCGTCTCCGCTCGACCGAATTACCCGCGTGCGTCAGGAGAGCGCCGAGCGTCTCTTCCCTCTCACGGGGCATCCCGCGGCTCCTCTCTCTAATCTCCGGAACCTTCCGCTGAAGACAGACGCACAGACTCTTGAGGGGTGGGAGGTCAGCGAGTGTAATCCCCAGATGGACCCCCGTGGACGGGAGGCGAGCGGAGATCGCAGAGGTCCCATCACACGTGAACTGTGACCACTCCCCAGGGAGGGGGGCTCCTGGAGCTGCCGGGTTAACTCGCCCCCCCCCCCAGGCTGTGATGGGCAAGGGGGTGTGTGGTATTTGATTTTAATGCAAACTTCATTGTTGTGCTGTACATCTGGTTCTGGGACCTCAGTCCATTGCATAGTCCATTGGCTTTCAATCTGGGCACTCAACAGAGACTGCCCTCCTGGCTGTGATGGAGGCACTCACCACTGGAAGGCACTCACCATTGCCCTTTCTTGGCTTGCTTCTTATCATGCAGATAGGTCCTACCAGGTCATCTGGATGGGGTCTGTCTCTGCACCTCACCCCCTTGTTACAGGAGTCCCACAGGGATCTGTACTGGGGCCTCCGCTGTTCTCTATATACACTAAATCTTGTGGTTCAGTCATTAATTCACACAGCTTCTCTTATCGCTGTTATGCAGATGATACACAACTCTTCTTCTCTTACCTTCCCTCTTCCTTACAAGTCAATGAGAGAATATCTTTCTGCCTGATTGACGTCTCAGCTTGGATGGCCAGGCATCACCTGAAGCTCAACCTCAACAAGACTGAGCATGGTTCCCAAGCCTGCCATGGGTGCTCCTACCCAATCTCAGGCAATCCCTTGTTTGTCAATGCAAGTTTTCCAATGAGTGTGTCAAAGGCTGCATACTGCAGGGGTGATCTGAGAGGGATGCAGCTTTCGGGCAGGGAGAGGCAGAGAGACGTGGTGGTTTTGGATGCAGTGCCTGGTATGAGGCCAGAATGTGCCTCGGGCTGTGGGGAATCGAGGCGCAATGAGGGGGACTCCATTAATCTCGCTTCACCCAGGGGCACCATGTGGACCAGGCCCAAAATGCGTCATCTCACAGCATGGGATTCCTCTAGACCTGAGGGACAGCCAAATCCACACTGTGGGATCCAAACACACACAGACACACTCACAGTCATGCCCTCCCCCACATGCACACGCCCCTAGTCTGTCACAAACAATCACACATAAACACCATGGATACATTCACTTCATAAATATACTCATAAATACAATGTTTCATGCATGTTTTAATAGCTGTTTGCCATACTGCTTTGTTTGGCTCTTGCTAACTACAGATATCAGTCAACGACTGTTCTCTGTTCTCTGCAAATGTTAGCCTGTCTCTGCTCGGCCAAATGTTTTTCCTGTTTTGGCTTAACACCAGAAGACACTCATTTTGTCTGGTAATGCATGAGACCGAGAAAGAAATATTACACAGACTGAATGACTCCGTCCACATCCTTGGTTTCAGTTACCTACCAACCACTTTGCTATGGGACAGTAGCATCACTGTCCACCCAACAGAAAAAACAGTTGAAAAGCACCCAATACCAAAACGCAACCCAAAGCTTTGAGGTTTTGTCCTACCTCCCGTTTCAGCCCTGGAAATGGTCCCTTGTACCCAAACAAAAAGGTCATACATTCACCAAATGAGGCTGAACATCAGATTATTCCAGGAAAACATCTGAGAAAGAAACTTTTAGAAACTAAACTCTGCAGCTTTGTTACGCCGACAGATCACAACAGAACATTGCATCATAGCTCTTATACATTTGATCTTTCAAACGATCCTGCTCTCTAGATGTTCTAAAATGCTTTCTTTATGAAGATGTGTTTTGTGCACACCTTGAGATCTGGTGTAGACACATGGCACTAAAAGTTGATGTATTAGGCCACAAATCTTACCTGGAGGTAATTCAGACCATCTGGAATGTCCATACTTTTTCTGTTGCATCTTATTGTTACCCATGTATTGTCCATGTGTACTGTATGTGTTACACGTTTTTATTATTTAGCACTCCATATATCAATTTTTATTATTTTTTTTTAGTTTATATTTTGTTTCAAAATGCTATTAATCTGAGCAATGGAACTGCAAGTGGTGCATTCTAGAGCTGCATGACAGATCAAAGGTCATCATTTCTGCATTGGAATTATTAGCTGGTTTACTAAAAATTTGATAATACATATAATTTTTTAACATGTATTTCTATCATACTTCATCATCTGAGCTGATTTTTTAAAGAAAAAGTATAATATGTTTGCGATCAATAAGTTATAGAACAAGTTCAACAATAGGAATCAGAACAGTTTGTACATTGGGTATAATTAACGAAGGCATGAAATGTCAGAGACAGCAATAAAGACCCCCTCTGGCCAAGTCAGAAAAATAAAAGGCGAAGACAAAGCATCTCATTTCAATGCAATACTCAAGGACACGATCAGTTACTGGCACAATTATAATACTTAACGAAGACATCCAGTACAGATTACTTATTATTTACTCCGCACTGAGTCACCATCTATTCATTCAGCATCTGAGTCATCAGTGTTTCTTGTACACATAAAGGATGTCCTCCGCTATGCTTACAAATTAGTGATATGCAAGGCCACCGCCACCCTCCCCCCTGGATGGACACCTCTCTCTCAGGTACCCCCTGAATGGACACCTCTCTCTCAGGTACCCCCTGGATGGACACCTCTCCCTCAATGGCAGGGCACAGACAATTCTCTCTTACAGTTGTATCTTTGGTGACTGCCAATTAATGCCTCTTTCTTCAATCAAACCACATTTGAAGAAAAAGTAGAAAAAACCAGGCTTATAAAACCAAATATCAAAGAGATACGAAGGGGAGGTTTATTTCATTCCCTCTGTGAAAGCCTAGCAACTGCTGAATGCAGAAACTTTCCTTGCTGAACAGACCTTTGTTTTGTACTCTGGTGCTCAGTGTGACTATTTAAGATGCGGCTACTGTTATAATTGTGTTCTGGGGAAAAGGCACGTGAAACCAAAAATATACATAGAACATAGAAGACATGCACTCACCGGCCACTTTATTAGGTACACCTGTTCAACTGCATGTTAACGCAAATATCTAATCATCCAATTGTGTGGCAGCAACTCAGTGCATTTAGGCATGTAGACATGGTCAAGACGATCTGCTGAAGTTCAAACCAAGCATCAGAATTGGGAAGAAAGGTGATTTAAATGACTTTAAATTTAAATGACGTGGCATAGTTGTTGATGCCAGATGGGCTGGTTTGAGTATTTCAGAAACTGCTGATCAACTGGGATTTTTATGCACAACCACCTCTAGGGTTTACAGAGAATGGTCCGAAAAAGAGAAAATATCCAGTGAGCGGCAGTTCTCTGGGAGAAAATGCCTTGTTGATGGCAGAGATCAGAGAAGAATGGCCAGACTGACTCGAACTGATAGAAAGGCAGCAGTAACTCAAATAACCACTCGTTACAACGGAGGTATGCAGAAGAGCATCTCTGAATGCACAACATGTTGAACCTTGAAGCAGATGGGCTACAGCAGCAGAAGCCAACCCAGTACTAGCAAGGTGTACCTAATAAAGTGGCTGGGGAGTATAATCTATGTTACCTGTTAATGCATGATCTCCAATTTTGGAGAGTGAAGATCTCTGTGGTTCTCCTCTGAAACACCGGTCTGGGTCTTTTCAAAATGCAGCCTACAGTCAAGCTTGGATAAATTTGATTGGGAGGAAGACGTTTCATATGCGGGTTTGGTGTGCAGCCCTCGGGCACTCAAGTGACCGGCAGGGGTAGCTAGAGAGCAATAAAACATTGACCTGAAACCGAATGAACGCTTTCCCAGTCACAGTCAACACTGGTGTGGTCCAGATTCAATCCAAGACCATGGGGCTCATACATACACCAAAGCCAGGGGTGGAAAATCCAGGTCCAGAAAGTAAAAGTCCTCCCCACTATTTTGTTCCAGCCACCAGGACTTGCAATTCCTCAGCCAGGAGGTAGAACTAATTAGTGAAATCAGCTGGTTGAGTTCATGGGTGGAAGAAACACATGGCAGGACTTTA
Source organism: Anguilla anguilla (assembly GCF_013347855.1). Taxonomy (NCBI): domain Eukaryota; kingdom Metazoa; phylum Chordata; class Actinopteri; order Anguilliformes; family Anguillidae; genus Anguilla; species Anguilla anguilla. The sequence continues at coordinate 26,257,190 of NC_049218.1, read as the reverse complement.
TCTTTCTGACCCCTGGGCTTTCCACCACTGACCACAGTGTGGTGCCTTATCTGAATGAGCCACCCAGAAGCTCACACATTGTGTGGCTTTGGAGGAAATCATCTTGTTCTTTATAAAATTTACTCAACATTATGAAGGTCAGTCATACAGAGAGGAGAACTTGGGGGAAAATATGGAATTCAAGACTGCAGCAAAACACAAACAGGAATGCCTACTCCAGAAAATCAAACAGTTCTGAATTCATAGCATAACTCCCATCGTACTTTCTAGTGCATTTAATTTAGAATTTACACACTTTGGGTTTCCTTGTGGAAGTCATTTCACTTTTAGCAAACATCCCTTCAGCATTTAAGTTTGAATTTAGCTTCTGATGGGATACACGTAATCATAAATGGGACCTAGCTACTTGCATAACTGACCTTTTTAAGTCAATAGTGGGTCTGTTGTGGAAAAAAAGGTTAAAAATGGTGTGACTATATAAATGCTTTACACATAAGCTGAGCCACTGGTCATTATGTAACAGATGAAACTGAAATACTCTTTGCACGTGTGAATGAGCTGTGAGGGAGTGGAGGTTTTGGGAGACCAAATGCGACTGAACAGGGATTCAAGCTATTCACTGGAGGAGACAAAAGGACAGCGGAAAAAGAAAGAAAAGAAAAACAATGGGCCTCATTCACCAACCGTTCTTAAGAATTTTCTTCTTAAAACCCACTTACGCGGTTTTCACAAAGATTCTGACATTCACCAATATTTTCTTATTTGGGATTTGTTCTTAGGTAAGAACAGAATCTACACACACTCAAGAGCACACTTACATTTGAGTGTTGACATGTTTGTGCAAAATAATTGGTTATTGCATTTTCTTCAATTCTACAGTTGTATAATATAGGATTTAAATTACAATAACATAATTTATAATTTTATTTTAATTATTTTACAAAGCATTAAGGTGCCAGGTTCCACCTCAGATGGTGGTTGCCTCAGCAGGAGTTCATCTGTAAATAAATGATAAAAATCAAAACCATTGTAGTGACGTTTTATTTTTGGCGGTTTCAATTATGCAATGTTTGGTCTATACTGCAAAAGCAAATATTTAAATTTTGAATACAAACTAAGCACTTAGGTAACACTTTTTAAACACATGGACATGTTGAAGAGAACACTTATTCAGAGGCGTCACTAGGGGGGGGTGTGGACCGCACCGGGTGACACCAGAGGGGGGGACGACACCAGAATGACTGGCAATAAATTTTTTGTGCAGTGGGTTGAAACAGCTAGTTTCTCCGATGCTCCGATGCAGTTTACCGTCGGTTGATAGCGGTAATAATGTGGCGAAGCGCTTTGTCGTTTGAATGCCTAAAACCCAATTCCTTGCGCCCACTCCCACCAGCATTTTTTTTTTTGCCTCAGATTTGACAAACCATTTCAAAATTATTATTATTTTATTTTATTTTATTTTTTTTTAAATTCAGTTGTGCGCCCTTCTCCGGACACAGCGCTCACTGAACGAGTAATAGCATTCCATGCATCTTTTGTGTCATTTTATATCCACTACTGACCCTACTATATATAACAGGTCGTTTGCTGTTCACTTCCTGCAGCAGTACCTCCACGTCAGAACTACTGAAGTTTCTCTTACGTTTGGAGTCCGGTGCTCCACCGTCTTTAGATTTTCGATTGGGCATTCTTGACTTAACTTTTTTCAATGTATACACGTGATTTCTGTGCGAGCACACGGCCCTGCAGTCTCATGCCCTTTTGTGGGGATTGGCGGGGCGTTTACCTATGATAATTAGGAACAACTGGCAACTCACTTTCAATTTATGAGGACAATGGGATTCATCACAAGAACAGGTGCGAACAATTCTGCGGTTTAAGAACACGTCATGAATCTGACGTAGAATTATTTTCTCTCAAGAACAAATTTAAGAAAACTTACGATATTGGTGAATGAGCCCCAATGCTCCCAAGAGAGAGCATCCCAAAGAAAAGCTCTAAACAACCCACGTACTGGGTAAAAAACAAGCTTTTAAGGACTATGAACTTTCTGAAAATAAATCAAAACTGCCTGTGCAGAAGACAGGCAACTCAAAACAGACCTCGAACCGAGGCTGAAAAAGCAACACCCTAAAAGAACAATTCTGAGTTTAGGTTGTGGCACTAACTTGTTGCCAATATCCCATTAAGCTAGACTGTTGTGATAACTTTGTAGCTACAATCCAGTACCGCAAAAACTCAATCCTATACCTTTACCACACTTGACAGATTACCGGCTCTCGTGTAACGTTAGTGACACTGAAGCAAAGCTTATCGGCTAGCTAGGGGTTTAAATAGAAAGCCAACAGGTGCAAATTGTATAAAGAGATTTGCACGCGTACAATTCAATCAAGTAAATGAAGAAAACTTAATGACCGTAATAACTGAAGAAAAGGCGCAGATAAACCAATGGCCGTAATAACTGAAGAAAAGGCGCAGATAAACCAATGGCCGTAATAAACGAAAGCATGACGCAGATGGAAAATAAATGGTGTTGTCACCCAAAACCATGACATGAGGGAAGGCATATGTGACTATTTTAATATGTGACTTTGTTTTCTTCTGTCTCCATCCAGACTGAATAATGAAGGAAGCTAAAGAGCATTATGAACCATGTACAGTCTGTGTGTGTATACTCCTGGAGCAAATCTGTACTGCAGCAAAAGTAAACGGGCAAATGGTGGCACAGGAGGTCTCAGGAGTGCATTTGTTTAATTCTTGCAAATATTCTGACAAATGATTTGTTGTTAAGACCATTAAAAGCTTAATGTTTTGCCATTTTGGGCTTGGCCCATTTTTTTTTTTGTATATATATATTTTTTTTTCTTGATTTAGCTCTGTATTCTATAATATTACATTACCAATCAAACACTACAGATTTGGTTAAAGTGCAGATTCTCTGCTTTTCTTAAAGGGTATTTTAATAGATTTTGGTTTCACAATGTAGAAAAAACAGCAATTTTTATACATAGCCTCCCTACTTCAAGGCACCATAATGTGTCGGACAAATGGCTAAACAGGTGTTTCTGATTAGTCAGGTGTGTTCAATTACTTTTTTTTAGTGTGAGTGCAAGTATAAGACATCTTTCAGTATCTAGTCTTGATTGTTTTACCATTTACCACTTTGGCCTCTTTGGAAGGGCGGTACGATAGAAGCTACTCCTGAGAAAATATTAAAGTCATGACTGGAGTTTGACAGGCCATAAGACCTTCTGAAAAAATATTGAGCTCTATGTGGTATGACCTCAAAATCAATACCCTCTGTATAACTTAGTAAATCTGTGGGGAAATTGGCAAAAAATCCTAAATCTCAATGGCACAGTTAATTCTGATATACCACAGAAAACTCAGGGCATTAGCTGAGTATTTGCTCACAGAGGCCAGTCTACGAAGCAGTGAGTCATGGGAGGTGAATACTTTTGTAAATGAGGAAAATATGTTGAATAAAAATATTTTTACATCATAAATGCTTTAAATTTATTGTGTTGGTGAAAGGAAAAAATGATACTAAATATTGTCCAAACTGTAGTTTTGACTTCTCTGATAACAACACGCATGACTTCAGAACAGCACCTAAATCACAAGCGAAAAAGCAAGCGGACATGCACTGCATAGTTGATGTATTTCTCTGGACTGCAGCACATCTGCTCAAAGCCAGAAGAATGTGCTGGAAATGTACAGCAGAAGACTCTCACGCTTATAACTGGATACGACAGGTCCTATATTTTGCTCATGCCAATGATGCCATATATATAGGATTACACAACATTTAGTTCAAGCACAGAGTCTGTCCAAAAATCGAAGAATCAACGAAGAACTTAAATGTTAAACTGTTCCTGTTTAGGAGCGATTGTTTAGTTCCATTCAGAGTCAAAAGGAGGACCCATCGGAACTGCACAGGTAGGCTTAATATGTCTGTCCTGAAGGATGCTGAAATTGTCCCAGCTAACTGCCAAACAGTCTGTCGTATTTCCACAAGTTGGCCTGTTGAACTAGAGGCTCAGAACAAAGGGCAAGACTTTCTCATCAGCCGGAGCCACACCCACCCTGGAGTCCAAGAATGCATCACTGCCAGGGAGTAGCCAATGAGATGCAAGCTCAAACACCACACCCAGAAGTGCACTGTCACTAACAGTCTCAGCCTCTTTCTAGCGTTCCCCCAGATTGTTATTTGTACTAGCATGACTGTCAGGTGTCTGTTTGCACCTCCTATTAAAATGTTCATAATGCAGTTTTTCTCCACTGGGCATAGGTCCACATTTTAGAACAATTCTCTTTTCATGTGTATTTACAGAATTTAGCGCTAATTCCCACAGCATGTATTCTGCAGGACATGATTCATGCTCAGTTCTTTCCCCTGGAATGAAACAGGACACATACACATGTTAGAGATAAAAGGTACCACTTCATCACATAAAACAAGTTACATTCTTTCATCCGATAAGCTATGCTTCCAGCACACGTCTTGTGCTCTTCACAGTGAATAAGTGGGAAGATCAGACCTACCGAGTGTGAATAAGTGAGAGTATTACATCTACTGAGTGTGAATAAGTGTGAAGATCATATCTAGTGAATGTTTAGAATTTAGTGTCCCTCTCCTTTTTCATCCTCCCCCATTTAGAGCAAAGACAAAAAAAAATCTGCCAGGATTAATAATCTTTTGTCGTTTCCATGTACCCATTGGCTACAGAAGCGAAGCTGCAGGGGCTCCATTTTGCAGTGCACCGCTGTACCTGTGCAGCAGAGCAGAGAGGCACAGAGAAGGCCTGTGTCCCCCTGCCAAGCGCCCCAGCACGTGGGGAAGAGAGTGAGTTTCCCACATTCTCCATTCTGTTTTCCTTTAAGCAGACTGCTCTCATTCTCCCGAACCCGGAGCGCGATTCCCATGAAGAGCCGCACTGTTTTTACTGGACTCAGATCTGACTGCTAAAGCTTCGCTCCTAAACAGTTCTTGTCCTTGGGTATACTAATAATAATACTAATAATACCAATAATACTACTGCTACTACTATTACTACTAATACTACTACTACTACTAATACTGCTACTGCTACTACTACTACTACTATTACTAATACTGCTACTGCTACTGCTACTACTACTACTATTACTAATATTGCTACTGCTACTGCTACTGCTGCTACTGCTACTGCTACTACTGCTACTGCTACTACTGCTACTACTATTACTAATACTGCTACTGCTACTACTACTACTACTACTACTACTATTACTAATACTGCTACTGCTACTGCTACTGCTACTGCTGCTACTGCTACTAATACTAATACTAATACTAATACTGCTACTGCTACTACTACTACTACTACTACTACTACTATTACTAATACTACTACTAGTGTTTCTACTACTACTACGACTAATAATAATAATAATAATAATAATAATAATAATAATAACAGTCTTTATGAAATCTGCTAGACGAAGTGCACTGATCTGCTTGAGATCTCTCCCCTTGGTTGTGGCTCCAGAGGGCATAAATGGCCCCATAATGGCCGCTTTGTTGTGATAGGCACGCAGCGTCTGTTGCCAAAGTAAACCGGGGTGAGTGTTAACTGCAGTCCTGACATGCCTGTGAATGCGCGTGCCCCCCGTGCGTCTCCCGGCACCCAGGATGCATTGCGCTTTGCTGGCCGTTAGCCGGGCGACCAGAGGAAGAGACAGCGGCAGTAAATGCTGGCCGCGTTAAAGCCGTCTGGCTGCGTAGGCAACGGTGTGGCCGCCATATGCCTCCAAAGGGAAAGGACTGGGGCAGAGAGTGTATTGAATAAGCTGTTAAGGACCTTGAATGGAGCGGTAAATCAGTGCTAACATTAGAGGTGCCCACAGTAACAGAGCGAGAGCTCGTGAGAATGAGACCCACAGTAAAGAGGGTGCTCTACGGCACAAGGGTGGCACTTCAACTCAAATAAATTCACTTGCATTTTATGTCCAGAAATTATCTAGGGCTATGAGAATGTATTTTTATTTTGGTATAGTTTGCGTATTTCTTTGGTCAAGTCATATTTTCTGTCAACCAATACTGGATGAAAGTCAGTAGAAAGACTTTTTACTTCTTGCAATCAGCCCTGGGGTTGTGATGTCAAAGGAAGTCAGGAGAACGGCCAGTGGGGAAACAGAGAGGCTAAATCAGGGTTCACCTGAAGGGACTGAGCAGCCAGCATAGACCACTGCACTCTGTTCAACCTTTCACCTGGATAAAAGGCATGTGTTTGTTTCTCGCAAGACATTTCAGGGCAGGACATTGCACGTTTATCGGTGCTTCTGATTTCAATTCCTAAGTAAACATATTTTTCTGGGGCTGAACTTTGATCTGCTTTTTTAAAAGACCATGAGCATTCCTTTACCTATCTTACCTATTTATAGATCAAGCTCATTGAAAGGCACCTTTCTGAGCCTATCTGCCTCAAAGACCAAATGCCAAGAGCTCCAGAGTCCAAAATGTGGGGCATGAGGACACCTTTGAATGTGTCCCTGACAAAACACAATCATTTCCATTCCAGCGGTTTATGACAGGAAGATGAAAGTGAGGAAAATGTCAAAACAGAGAGGCTTGTGGGTAGTCATGTCACCCCAGGCCCACATCACACAGCAGTTTAATGGCTCTGCCAATAGACGCAGCATGCTGATGTTTTGTTTATAGAGCTTCTGCTAGCATTCCTGCTGTTCAAAAAGGAACACAATCCATTTTGTTTCAGAGGAAATCCGCGAGTTGTCTTCACTCTCCCGAGCTGCCAGCAGGGGGCGTATATGAGCATGCCTGTACATAGTTGGCAAATTGGACATTCCAAATCCGGGGGGGATCGGAGATGGCAATTTTTTTTTAAAGTTCTTCTGATGAACTTGTCCATAGAATATTTCCGATCATTTATTCAATTTAATTTGGTTGTCAGTGGCCAAAAACCAAGTGCATTTTGTTATGATGAAGATACCACCATACCTTCATATATTCTCGTAGAGACAAATATTGTGTGGGGAATGATTTTGTCTAATATCGCACAATCAGACATGAAAGAAGCGTGCCTTTTTCTTGAACTTAAAACGGTTTGTTTGCTTTTGTCAGTAGAAGCTTTTCGAAGAATACAGTGGCTATTACAGGAAGTGGATTTCAAAGGGAAGGACTGTTGTGCAAGATCCTCAGTTTCCAAAAATTCCTCTCAATGCATTTCATCCCAGCTGGTTGTTTTTTTTGGGCGGGTATAGGGGGCTCGGTTTTCTTTTGTTTTTTGATGTTATGTTTCATTTCACTCTCTCCATGCCCCGGCACTGGAATTCATGTAATATCTGTAGGTATTCCAAAAATATGAAACAGAGATACATTGGCACCCGCCCTGTGAAAACATCCCCAAACTTCACCCTCGGTGAGATCATCACAGCCACCTTCCTCAGGCCTTTCTGAGATTGTGCTGTGAGCTCAAGCTCAGCTCTTCGGTATCTCCTGCCTGTTGGTTTAATGGCGTGCCAAGCAGAGCTGGAATCACACAGGGCCTCCTTCATAAGGCTCTGCTGGCTTTCGCCCATGTCAGCGCCGTAGGGTCCACGATATCGCATACATTTCAATAGCCTTTGGAAATCTGCACAGAAACATGTGGCATAATACTCACCTCTGCTGTTGGTGCAAAGCCATGGACTAATTGAGGTTAGCGTTTTCTATTACAGCCATGCTCCAGCTTTTTTTTTTTTTTGCTTGTCTGCTGTGTATTCTACTGAAATGCATTTAAACCATTTGTGTGTGTCCTGTATGTGTGTGTCTGTGTTTGAGAGTGTGGTAGTGTATTTCTGTTTGCGTGCATGTGTGTGTGTGTGTGTGTGAAAGAGAGAGAGTGTGTGTTTGTGGTTTCTATACAGGTTGAGGTTTGGCACTATGCCCTAGACATTACAGCTTCTAGCCAGAGCGATGCTACATCCTGAGTATAGCTGGTCAGTAGCAGTCAGGTACAGTCGGTCTAACCCCACAAACAAATTGGTTTCACCCCCCCCCCCCCCCCATTCCAGGGCACTGTACTGTACTGCACTGTACGGATTTTGGTTGCCTTTGGAGTGAATGAAACCAGTGCTTTCTCTCCTGCCGAACTGTGTGGATCTGGAATAAACATAAAACAATCGCAAATGATGCATAAAGAACATAAAAAATCAATATTTATTTCCACATAAAAAACAACAATAAGACAAAGAAGTCACCATGCCACCATTAGAACTACACCAGGAGTAGAAGGTCTAGAACAGGAGTGTCCGAAAATAGAGTTTTTTGTTTTAGCGCAGCATTAAGACGCCTGATCATACTTAACAATGTCTTGATTAAACACCATGATTAGTTAATTAGTTCAATCAGGTATTGTAGTTCTGGGTTAAAAAACCTCCACACAAGCCCATTTCGGATAAGACTGGACACCCCAGGTCTAGACCACCAATTCCAACCGCTTCGGTGGTTATGATTGGGCCACAGCCTCGTTGGTCATGTGATATGTCCTCTGCCCCCTTTCGGTTTCCTCTGCCCCCCCGTCCTGCCCTGCTCTCTCACACCCTTTCTTCCTGAGAAAAGAACCAGCAAACCTCAGGAAAGCCTTTGCTTTCCTTACCTGGGGCTGAGGCGAGGGCAGTGGTTTAGGGGTTTTTTTTTTGGGGGGGGGGGGGGGGGAGTGTTGGGGTTGTTTTTTGCACTGGGATGAGGGCCGGCCCGGCGCAGGGATGAGAGGGGGCAGTGTTTTCGGCGTGGCAGTGGCCGGCCGGGCCGGGGGTTCGAGCCCACAGTGCGGGCTCTCAGTCCGCCTCCGCGGCTCAATGGCGTCTTGGTGCGGAGACAGGAAGCCGAGGCGGGGCAGCTGGCAGGGGCCCCGCCCACATCCCGTCAGGCCCCGGGCAGCTCCGCGGCGACGGGGGCCCCCGAACAAGGTGCGCTCTGTGAGCCCGTCCCGTCTGGAGGGATTCGGGTTACCCCGTCATGGCCGTGTCCTCCACAGAGCAGCTCAGTCTGGGACCTGTGAGTGGGAGGGGCGTGGGGGGAGGGCTGTGGGGGTGATCTGCCCAGCAGAAGTGTCATAGCAGCCTGTTCCTGAGTATTTTAAACTTTGTGAGATTTTAGTGAACTCGGTGAACATGACTACACACAGCAGAGAAAAACATGACATCACTTTTGTTCTCTGAAGCTTGCAGCTTAAAAGACATTTTTATTATTATATTAAGTAACAGTACTCTAGCCTGCATGGGTTAGATAATAACAAAAATGTATTCATGTCATGTTTTTTTAATTCAAAGCACATCCTTTGTTCATTTGTTATTCATTTTTTTTTATAAAGGAGGCAATCTACTCGTGACACTGACATGCAAAATCATGAAAAATACATTTGCCTCTAGTCCAATAAGCAAAAGCCATGGAAAACTGCCAACCTTCATTTAAAAGTCATAGGATTCAGCTTGTCAACCTTTAAATGTGCTGCCAGATGCTTTATAACTACAGTCCATTATTCCATTATTACCAGACCAAAGGTAACTCATTGAATTACACATTTATAGAGTGATATCTATGCCTTTAGTCCATGGACAAAATATATCTTTGAATGATGTATTGTTATGGGTTACCAAATGCAACATAAAATGCTAAGTGTTAAAAACATACATAAGGTAAACCCTTAATATTGAATTTTATTTACTGACAGAGACCGTTGATAATTGGACTGCAAATTACGAAGATCTTTATTTTGAGGACTGAACAGGAGGATTACATTACCACTTTCTGTACCGTAGGATAACATTTCCGTCGGGAATGTTTTTCATCGGTTTGTTTCCAATATGACACCTTAATTAACCTTAATCAAATTAATTATATAAAGACATGCACCTGAGCTAAAATAAGACATTAAAGGATGCTTATGTGTAATTACAGGAGTCGGGGCTTAAATATGAAGGGGACAATGCAGCCCAACGAATCGGCCCCGAGGAAAGGTTATTATAGGTTATAGGTTATTTGAGATAATGCAGTCTGGGTGACACCTGGTCACCATAATCACTTCTACAAAAGTTTCAGTGAAGACTGGTAATTAAGTTGTTGTCCGACTTTCATTGCGTGACTTTTCATTGTGGCCGTTTTCAATAATAATAATAATAATGATAATAATAATAATAATACTAATGCATAATAAGTATTTGTACTATTTTAAGCAACAAACAAGCGTACTTTACAAAAATATCGCAGTCGCAGACCGGGCCACAATGTGTTAATGCTGGTCATGTCGTTCTTGGTTGACTAATGTGAATAAATTGTTGACTAATGTCGCTGCAAAATCTCTGAAGGTCTGCAGCATGTCATTTTACAACGAGTCTATCATCTCGGTGGAATAGTGCATTTTTGCACATTGTCCTTCTGCGTGCCTTGAATTTCAGGACCTTGGACAGTCCAAGCGCGCGGGGCAAATTTAATACGACAAATAGTTGGCACTCTTATATGAACTCGTACTAAACTCATGTTTTCGGAAAACTCACATAAATCTATATAGCCTAGGTCTACATACAATTTTAATTCAAGGCTACTTCAATATATACTGGATCACTGATTTTGCCAAGACCCTGCACGTGAACAGGCTCCTTTACCAAAACGTTCGTTTCGTTGTGATTGTGCTCGTACAGACAGGGCGGGTCTTCATTGGAGAAGTACAACCAAGGTATATTCTAGAGTTTTTGACAATGAAAGCTCAATTTTGTTAACGCTGAATGCAGTCAACTGGGTATGTAAATGACAGTCAACAAATTTTCCGAGTTGGTTATCAACTCACTAGGACCACTTATTCTCTTGATTGGGTGCCAGCAACCTCTGCACCCAATCAAGAGACTTTTAGTGAGAATTTCAGTTTTAATTAATCTGTCTCCTTCTGTTTTATTTTGCAAACAAAATTGGATTGCTGACAGACACGTCATCGCTACGGATAGCGATGCGATGTTGAGTAGGCAGCTCTAGTCCTGATCTGGTCGGGGGTTTCTTTTTGCACGTGAATCGCATCTGTGTATTCTGTGAACCTAGCTACCAGAGAACAACGGCGATTCATGCCGTGGCAGCTAATAAAATACAGTCATGTCTATAAAGGCGCCTCTACAAGTAGGCAATATTCCATGGAGGAATAATAATTTTAGCCGTATGGACGAAGAGCCTTCTTTGTCGGAACAAGGAGAGACCATCATTGGAGCATACCTGTTGATTCTAGGTGGGTTCACGCTGGGGTTACTCATTGTTGGCATGCGGTAAAGGTATTCTTAGCAATAATAAATCTCGCGCACAAGTTAGTCTTTTGTAGGTTAGATACGACATAGATCGAGTTCAGAGAGTTTTTGAAGAATACTCATTTTGATTAGATTACAAATATGCATGCAATCATCGGAAACTCACTTTATGTATCTTTATATATTGCAAACAAATGCATTATTTCATAATAATAGAGATGGTAATTGTATAACCACGTAATAATCTCACATGCAGAGAAAAACTAACAAGTGGTTTAAGTCGGAGTGATCCTGCGATACGTGCAGTTATTCTTTTCATCCAACTTTTTATTACTGCACTGAAAATAATTTAAGACACCATATCAACCTTTGATTTTGGTTGAAACAGGTCCAAAAACCAGGTCCAGTTCTAGCGTAGGCTACCATGGAAAATTGTAGGCTATTCATCCTTTTATCTTTAACAGGAAGAAGGATTGCTCAGTAGTCTACTAATTTACGGGGTTTTCGTATCTTTTCCCGTTTTTGTCTTTCGTGGTCCCAAATTAAATGTTCACATTCTGTTCCACTTCAACGGTGGTTTTGTGACGAATAATATTTCCGTTTCACGCAGCGAAAATAAGTCTGGTCAATAAAAAATGTGCTTTTTAAAAGGTATTTCACATGAAACATTAAAGGAATAAAGCAATACTTGCTTATAGGCGAAATAACATGCCATTGAACAGCGATATAAAAGCGGCAGCGTTCACTGCCATGGCAACAGACCCAGGTGTTTTGGAATCGTTGGCTGATGAAGCACTGGGGTCGAATTTGCCCATGTGACCTGGGAAGGAATATATGTTTCGAACAAACTGTCATTGACGGGACCACAACGTCAGTGAAGGTGTTTAGAGTGTCAAGCCGCGTTTTTGCCAGTATTCTGGCACAGGACTAGGCAATCACTTTTTCACTTTTTGAAGTCAGCCTAGACATGAAATCAGCTGACCTTTAATCATTTGCATGGCTTCTAGATGAAAGGTAGTGAGACTGTTAAAAAAAATTCTGGGTACCAAAAGCTTCTCACATAAAAAGACATTGATCAGGTTTAGTAGATCGGGTTCAGAGTCTCTGCTGCCAAAACATTCATCAATCTCTGAAAACATCTTTGCAACCATGCAGTCATATTTATGTGTAATCAGAATAACGATTATCAATCCAACAGGCACAGCTTCCTTGCCTTGGCATTTACAAAGTCAGCCTTGGCACGCTTTTGCGGTATTAAAAAAACTCCAGACAGAGCTATGTGCTATATCGGTATTATTAAAGCTCCAGGCAGGGCTATGTGCTATATCGGTATTATTAAAGCTCCAGGCAGGGCTATGTGCTACAGCGCTATTTTTAAGGCTCCAGGCAGGGCTATGTGCTATATCGGTATTATTAAAGCTCCAGGCAGGACTATGTGCTGTAGCGGTATTTTTAAGGCTCCAGGCAGGGCTATGTGCTACAACGGTATTTGTAAAGCTCCAGGCAGGGCTATGTGCTACAGCGCTATTTGTAAAGCTCCAGGCAGGGCTATGTGGTATAGCGGTATTATTAAAGCTCCAGGACGGTCTATGTGGTATGGCGGTATTTGTAAAACTCCAGGCAGGGCTCTGCTCATGGATAGCAGGCCTGGGATCAGAGGCTCTGGGCCCACAGAGCTCACAGAACACAATCAGAGGGAGGAGGGGAGATCTGGTGCAGCAGTTACTGCAGTTACTTAGAATCTGTCTTTGTTTTTGTGTATGTGTATGCATGTGTATGTTTGTGTGTGTGTGTGTGTGTGTGTGCCTGCCTGTGTGTTTGTGTGTGTGTGTGTGTGTATACTTGTGTGTGTCCATGCGTGCATGTGTGTGCGTGCTTATATGTGTGTGTGTTGTGCTTGCGTGCATGTGTGTTTTTGTGTGTGTGCATGTGTGTGCGTGCATGCCTGTGTATTTGTACGTGTGTGTGTATACTTGTGTGTGTGTGTGCGTGCCTTTGTGTGCTTATACTTGTGTGTGTGTGTGTGTATGCGTGTGTATACTTGTGTGCGTGCCTCTGTGTGTGTGTGTATACTTGTGTGTGTGTATGTGTGTGTGTTTGTGTTGTGCACGCTGATGCAGGTTGGCTCTCCTGGTTTGGAAACAGTGTGGTGATATTCATCCTGTACAAGCAGAGGGCCTCTCTGCTGCCCACAGACTACCTGACCTTTAACCTCGCCGTGTCCGACGCCAGCATCTCAGTGTTCGGCTACTCCCGCGGGATCCTGGAGATTTTCAACGTCTTCCGGGACGATGGCTTTCTGATCTCTGCAGTGTGGACCTGTCAGGTGAGATGGATGTTTGGCTCATTCACACACAGCGGCTTGTGTTTTTTTATCATTCCTAACCCCGGTGGCTGAAGATCACTCGAGATCAGTCTCTGGATTATGTGGGGGAAAAAAACATTCGAGAAAACAGGGTCATGTCTTTAAAATAAAACATTGAAATGTATGTAAAATATGTGAAGAAAAGCTCCAAAATAACTCAATAATTAACTCTCGCACACGTAGCATAGCAATCTTACGGTCTCCCTCGTTCTGGCTAATTACTGTGGGGGAAGAGAGAGGCTGAGCCAGAATCACAAAGGCCAGAGCTTTGACCGAATGCCAGAGATTCAGCCCAAAAGCCCCTCGACTGAATTCACTCACCCTGTTAAACAGGAATGCAAATTTGGGACTTTCTGTCCTCAGACACTTAACCCCCGTCTAAGCGCGAGATTGATGAACTGTGAAGCATAAATAAGGACACAGAGCAGTGTGAATAGAGTCCAGGAAACGACCCTCCAAGAGACATTAAACTAGCCTAGCAGAGATCAAGTTCAAATACAAGATTATCAGATTATTTTAGTATTACATTCTGCTGTACTGGGAAAGGTAGCAAGAAGCTATGCTTGTCAGGCCTGTCATTTTACAACCAGAAAGCCTTTTCCCACTATTGAATGCACCGGTAAACCCTTAATATTGCACAGCATACACAAGGACTGCACGCTCTCAAGTTAAGTCTGCTGGTTTCCAGCCGCCTCAGTCTGCAGCTAGTGAAAGAGAGCGCGGACAGGAAGACATCGCGCGCGATCTGCTTCGGCCTCTCAGCGCTATTCTAAAACCGCCAGCTTCAAAGAAAGAGCGGCCACGCGCCGTCAGAGTCAAAACTCATCTGTAAAAATGGTTCTTTCCAAAAAAAAATGTGAAGTGGCTTTCGCTCCCCACGCTGCCTTCGGTTTGAGCTGGAGGTCGTGAGCACCACACGCACTGCTCAACGGACTGGGAGTTAAACGCCGTCTCTGCCTGTGCAGCTGTTTGGGCAACTTAAGGTCCTATTAATAGCTGGTTGAAGAGAGGTTGAGTGATGCCATTTGGTCAGTTCTTTAAACAGTGCTAATTTCCCCCCCCAAAGTAGCTGATGTGAAAGAATTCCTGATTGCATGAGTTTCCATGTGGGCTGAAGGTTAATCCGTAATCAGCTTACAGCTTGTGGGCCCCCCAAGGATGGAGAAGCGGGTCCACAGCACATTTCATACTGGAGTCACACACTGGAGGGAGAGATGCAGTCTTACAGAATACCGCAGAATGGCCCAGCGTGGTCAAAGGAACAACGGCATAATTTAAGCACATGGAGAGCACATGGCACACATGTACATCATTTAAGCACATGGTTAGGGGCATAGTCTAGCATGGAAGATGCAAAAATAGGCTTTAAAGGACTTGAACAATAGCCGTGTTGTTAATCCACAGAGTGGGACAGAGCATAACAGTCTTTCAAATGACTTCAAGTTCAGCTCAGGTGACAAAACCAACTACAGTTTCAATACAATCGTGGTGGTGTTAGACCGTGACCATGGAGCGATTTTCATAAGCCTCCTAAACTTTCGTGTGAACGTCTTATGTAAAAGTTTTTTTTTTCTCCTTCTTCTTTTAGTCCTAGTGTGATTTTCCCACCTGAATGGCTTCATGCAAAGCCATCTGACAATTCCTTTTAAAAAAAAAAAACATTTCTACAAATAAGGAAATATATGAATGAAACGGGCACGCGTGCGTTCTTGCAGAGCCGGTATCTTTGCAGCATGTTAACCTCATACTGCCTAGAATTCTTCACCTGGGGTTTCATATCCAGTGTCATTGCTGGCATTTGTCTGGATATGTTTTTTTTTTCACCATTGTTTGGAATGTTTCCAGAGTCCTTTGGATTGGCATCCTCCACTTATTTTCTGCTCTTGCCGAAGGCTATCTTTACAAAGCTTTATCAGCCACGGGTCTGCTCTCTGGAGTCTCCATATATGACATGAACTACCTGTGCAAAGAGGCAACAGCGTAGTATATGGTTAGGCAACTGGCCCTGTTAAATTTGACTCCCAAGTGGAACACTGGCGTTACACCCAAGTTAGTTTACCTGAATTGCTTTAGAATATATCCACTTATATGAAGTATATGTTCACTTGTATATTCAGATTCTGCAGGCATGTGAGAGGCATTAGCAGATTATGACACAGACCTGATGGGGCAGAAACAGAGATCCACGGGGTGGGGGGCTGGGCCCTGAGACCTGACCCGCATCGCACCAGCGCACCGGCGGGACAGGATCAGACATAGAGGGTCGCTACCCCCCTCCCACGCAGGGTCTTTGGTGGTGGCAGTAGGCTCAACACACTTCACAAAAAGGGGTCTGGCAAACAGTAACAGAATGCCACTAAAATGCACAGGATACTACTCAGCTATCTTTTCTCATTCATAACACCATCTTGTGCAGGCATAAGTTGCATTTTCAAAATTCAGAGCCAAAATGGCAATAACAGGTTGTAGGCCTTTTTCGTGCCTTCTGTTTTAAGAGGCACAGGGAGCTTTTTGGAAAGGCTCTTTAAAAAAAAAAAAATTTTTTTAAAAGAAGAAAACATTGGGAACAGACTTGTAAAACACCTCTCTGATCTGCAAGTGCAGTCCACCGGAGCAGTAAAACATTCCTGACCTTTGACATCTGTCGTTCTTCCACCGCAGAGAAGGCGCGGTTGATGATTCCGCTGTCTGAAACAGGAGGGTGCACTCTGACACCAAGCCCATCGATCTAAAAGAGATGTTTTTTCCCCCTTAAGTTTGCAAGTCATCCCTAGCCGTTCAATTTTTGGCTGCTCTTTTCCCTACCAGAAAGTGTTGTGAGGTATTGTGTAGGGAGTGGTGTTAGGTTCCTCAGATAATCAGGCGGAATTCCTTAAAATGCACTATTTTCAGAGTTTATGAACACAGAGATCGCAAGGAACACATCACTCCTGTGGGCCTGGCTAATTTTATTTTGGATAAACTCAGGGTTTGGTTTAGCAGCCCAGATTGTTGGTAGCGGGGGGATTAGGGACTATAATAAGATTAGCGCTCAAAGCTAATCAATTCCAGTCCTTACTCTGAGCCCCATGGGCAATAGTGGAAGGCACTGGCGGTCTATGCAGCAGGGTTCCCAGAGCCGAATATAACCTGAAAGATTATATTATATGCAGAAGACTTTGGTCTGGCCTCAATAAACAGACTAAGTAACCACGTCCTGCAAGGTTGGGTAGTTGAATCTCCAGGTACTTCAGAGCACTGCGTTGTTGTGTACTATGACATCACAGTCAGCTGGGGAGGCAGGGGGTGGGTTCCCTTCCATACGTGGCAGTCAGGAAGTAGCTTTGCCAGGCTATCTGCCGGGCTCTGCATGATTAGTGTTGTAACAGAGAGCGGGAGGTCAGGGGTCAAGAAAGCACTTTTGTGCACCAGACTGAGGCTCTTTCTTGAGAGCCACCTGATACACAGATTATAATCAACAAGTGAACTGAGAGCCAGGCCTCATATAACTGTCTCAGCTGACCCGGCCCACTCATTCCAGATAGTTATTAACCTTTCAGTCCGATCTTTGACTGACACATTCTTTTTTCCCAGGTGGATGGCTTCCTCACCCTACTCTTTGGTCTGGCCAGCATTAACACCTTGACTGTCATCAGTGTCACCAGATATATCAAGGGTTGCCACCCTAACCGAGGTAAAAAATCTCCAGCTTCCTACGTCCTGTCTCCGCGTTGAGGGGGAAATAAATGAGTCAGTTTTATGACTCATACTTGTAGAGCTGCTTTAAATTACAGTGATCCAAGTCTCTTTAGAGTAACATGCTGCCCATGCTGTGCAGATCGCATTATCTTGTCAAAAATGCATCACTTGCAAATTGCAAATAATAGTGCAACGCACATACAGTTCTTTCCTCAGAAGTGTGGCATTTCCTTGGAAAGTGTGGAGACGGAAGCACGCTCCAAACAAATCTTCTGTGATTGCATCCACCCCTTAGATACCTATGGAGATAAAATGTACCGATGTAAAATATTACATTTATGCAACCCTCTTGACAGAAGGTGAAACACACTATTTCACTTCAGGTTAAATAGATCAAGGCGACAGACGGTAGGCCCAGGTAGAGTGGGCAGGTGCTCCAATGTTCCGCACGAACCCAACAGTTGTGACATGAGTCTGTGGCTTGCAGTTTGTGATTTCGAAGTGAAAACTCCAAAAACAGCCGGAGGAGTCTAGCACATCTCATGAATCTCACCTTATATGTCGCAACTTTTGTGAAAGGAGTCCCAGAATGTGAGACATCTCCAATGCTTTGTTAAACATAATCACCAGGTCCCAACTTTTGCTTTAAAAGTGTATGAAATGAATTACTGTGCATTTCTGCTACACTTTTAATTAAATTTAACAGCAGAAAAAAATAATCATGCAAGGACACAGGGGTAATCTTTAATCAGCCTGCAATTCAGTAAGCCCAATTAATGATGAGCTCTTATTCAATTTGACTGTTTAAAATGAGACTTCACTTCAGGATTTAATAACAGAGCACACTGTTTAAACTTGACTCTCAGAAGTATGCTTGTAAACAAGTTTTTCTGTTGTAAAAATTGAACAAGAATCTTTATTAGAAGAGAAAAATGTTGGAATTTCTCAGTCCTTATTAACACATCAATCACTGCCAAGCGAAACTTTTTATCGCTCAGAAACAAATATGTGAAAGTTAGCCGTGTCCAGAGGGAATAAATTCTGTGTAAAATTATTTCTGTAGTCTGGAGTCTGCAGTTTCGATCTGGATTTGTCTCACACTACATTTGAGCTCAAATATACATGATATGTGTGGCACATAAAGCATGAGTCTATGTGAGGTCTTTACAGTTGTACACTACTTCACTAAATTCAACGCGTTTCTGCTAACAAAAGGCTCTTTTCCGTGTCTGACGTACACAAAGAAACGCCTTGCTGAGAAAAGAACTGTTTGTGTATAGAATGTCTGATATTAATGCCTATTCAACAATTCCACGCCTTTGCGCCCATACCCATGGACTCTGTGCAGAGTCATAACATTTATCATTTACAAAGACACTCCTGTTCAAGAGGAGAAAAGTCACAACTAACATTTCGGTATGGCCACTGTAGTTACACTTCAACCAATAATAATAATAATAATAATAAAAAGTTTTTTTCATATTTCTTCTCAATAGTGCCAATGACATTCTGTTGCACAAATAATAATGGTCTCTACATACCTTCCAACGTGTTGACAGCGTTGACGAGGTCCATCCACACATGTCACGAGGGCAACCGGGGTCAGATATGGGGATGCTGGGAGATGTGGTTTGTATGCTTTGCTTGTTCAGACTGGTCCAGACATGGGTGGAAGGTGAGAAATATAATTCCTGTCAGTTTGCCCCAGGTCGTACACATCTGAGAAATGGAACGACCCTTGGGACCCAGTGAGGAAACGTACACGCTGGGGGCGGAGCTAGCTTATCTGATTGGCGAATTTCTGCTTTTCATTAATTCCCGTTTCTCTTCCTGCAGCAAACTGCGTCAGCAGAAGCACAGTTTCCGTGTGCCTGGTCTGCATTTGGCTGGCGGCAGCGTTCTGGTCAGGGGCTCCACTGCTGGGCTGGGGGAGCTACGTAGGTAAGATCCGCCCAATCAGAGACGTTCTCCGATGTCATTTGCTGACATCATTGACTTCTCAGGAACTACATGTGGAAACACATGCAATTAATATTGCAATTGAAAATGAGTGAATGAGTAATTTAATGAGTGAATGAATGAATGAATCAGTCAATGAATCAATCTATGAATGAAACTGATGGAGCAACAACAAAGCAAATAAAAGGATAGTGTTTTAAAAAACAAACACATGCACACATTTACACACACATACACACATGTGCACACCTGTACCACCTTCCAGACCGTGGCTATGGAACCTGCGAGATTGACTGGACCAAATCCAGCTTCTCCACCTTCTACAAGTCCTACATCGTCTCCATCCTCGTATCCTGCTTCTTCATCCCGGTGCTGGTGATGCTCTTCTCCTACGTGTCCATCATCAAAAGGGTGAAGTCCAGCAACGCCATGTCCGCGGACGGCTACCTGACCGACAGACAGAGGAAGATCGAGAGGGACGTCACACGCGTAAGTGCCAGTCCCCCCCACTAAGGTGCTCGGTGCGAGTGTGCGACTTGTGTGGATTCTCAATATAGAACCCAGACCTTGAGTCAACCAACATTTTTCCTTAACTTTAACATGCAGACATACAAATGGCATTCATTTTTATTATCTTACTAAAACTGTTTTGGTAAATAAAAAACCTCATTCATTTTTTTTTTACACAAAAGAAAAGTCAGTTGCCCACATGGGCTGAGATTCTGGTCCCCATCCCCAGGTGTCCCTGGTCATCTGCGTGGCCTTCGTCCTGGCCTGGTCTCCCTACGCCGCGGTGTCCATGTGGTCTGCCTGGGGCTTCCCGGTGCCCGCCTCCGCCAGCGTCTTCACCCGGCTGTTCGCCAAGTCCGCCAGCTTCTACAACCCGCTCATCTACTTCGGCATGAGCTGCAAGTTCCGGCGTGACGTGATCGCGCTGCTGCCCTGCACCCCGCCGGGCCGGGGCGGGGCCCGGCTCCGGAGCTCCCAGCCCCCGCAGCCCGAAGCCGAGCCGGCGTGCCCCCAGACGGGGGCGCTGTCTTCCCCCCGCTGCCAAGAGCAGAAGCTCCCCACAGAGGGGCTCCTCCACCCCATCCCCAGCCTGGACTCTGGGGTCATCAGCCCGCCGAGCACCCCACCGCCCGCCAGCGAGGAGATCTTCTGCATCTCCATCCACTCTCCCGCCAAAACTCCTGACTACCAGTGACAGACTCTAAACTTCATTTATGTATTTGTTTGCTTATTTATTTATTTTGGACACTCCTGTTTTTTTTTTTCCTAAGGCTGACAGAATCTGAACTCAAAGAAGGAAAACTACTTCAGTTTTCAAAAAAAAAAAAAAAAAAAAGTCCACACATTGGAAAAGTCTTATTGTGGTTTGTTTATTGTGTTATTGCTCATGACTTGTGGTTTTTGCGTGTCAACTAACGTAAATGTCAAGAGAAATGTTTTAAATATATACAGCGATCGAACTCTGAAACTCATTCAGGCGAATACTCATTGTTTTTTAAAGCCTTTTTGATTCAGTGCAGGCCTGCATGATAGACATGTAGAAATTTCACATGAAGTTCACATAAATATTTTTCCACCATAAATTGGTTTGCTGTGGTCTGGCAAAAGCTTTTTCCTTTTACCTGTCTTTTCTAACATGGCAACCGTAAACATAACCCCCGACCCCCCCGCCCCCACCCCAGCCCCCGCCCCCGCCCCATGTGTCTGTGCATAAGGGCCGGTCGTTTTGCGGTAAGGAGACGTGTCGGGGCTGAGAGCGGTTAGCCGTGCGCTAACGAGGGGCTGGCTGCATCAGAGGAGCAGCGTGCGCCTCGCACAAAGGGACCCTTATGGAGGTGGGACGGTGGCAGGCGTTCCCCGGACGGGGGGTAGGAGGAGGTGTGGGGACGGGGGGTTTGATGCTAATCGGCCGGATGCCCCGCATTCCCCGCCAAGTTTTCGGCCCGCTCCACGACTCAGTGCGCCGCAGAAATGAGCCGCCTGTCCCCCCCGCTGTCCTCCCCCCACTCAGAGCCACTCACCTCCGCCTGTCCCCCCCGCTGTCCCCCCACTCAGAGCCACTCACCTCCGCCTGTCCCCCCCGCTGTCCCCCCCAGTCAGAGCCACTCACCTCCTCCTGTCCCCCCCGCTGTCCCCCCCAGTCAGAGCCACTCACCTCCGCCTGTCCCCCCCGCTGTCCCCCCCACTGTCCCCGCCGCTGTCCCCCCAGTCAGAGCCACTCACCTCCGCCTGTCCCCCCCGCTGTCCCCCCCAGTCAGAGCCACTCACCTCCTCCTGTCCCCCCCGCTGTCCCCCCCACTCAGAGCCACTCACCTCCGCCTGTCCCCCCCGCTGTCCCCCCCAGTCAGAGCCACTCACCTCCGCCTGTCCCCCCCGCTGTCCCCCCCACTGTCCCCGCCGCTGTCCCCCCAGTCAGAGCCACTCACCTCTGCCTGTCCCCCCCGCTGTCCTCCCCCCACTCAGAGCCACTCACCTCCGCCTGTCCCCCCCGCTGTCCCCCCAGTCAGAGCCACTCACCTCCTCCTGTCCCCCTCGCTGTCACCCCAGTCAGAGCCACTCACCTCCGCCTGTCCCCCCCACTGTCCCTCCCGCTGTCGTCCCCGCTGTCGTCCCCCGCTGTCCCCCCCCCACTGTCCTTCCCGCTGTCGTCCCCGCTGTCGTCCCCCCAGTCAGAGCCACTCACCTCCGCCTGTCCCCCCCGCTGTCCTCCCCCACTGTCCCTCCCGCTGTCGTCCCCGCTGTCGTCCCCCGCTGTCCCCCCCCACTGTCGTCCCCGCTGTCGTCCCCCCAGTCAGAGCCACTCACTTCTGCCTGTCCCTCCCAGCTGCCCTTGCGCTCCCACGGTGGCAAATTAAAACACGCGAGGCGGCTTCAGACGGCCGCAGGGCGAGAGGCCGTTCGGAGCTAGCGTCCCTGCTGGGGAGAGCAGGACCGTATCAAACCACAATGACAGAAACCCCTCCTTGCGCAGAGGGCAGTGAAAAGCGGAGAGAAAGCGGAGTCCGCTGTGATTACATCGCCTGTGATTATGCTGTCTGGCTCCCGGAGGCCTGCTGATGAGCAATCGGGTGATTCCAGGGAAAGGAACCTGCCTTTGAGCTCTAATGAGAGGGGTGGGGCTGCGGTCCCAGACAGAGAGGTGCACTGGAAAGGTCCCCGGGGGGGCGAGGGGGGGGGGGGTGGTCTGCTGCACGGACTGTCTGCACTCAGTCATGTCTGTACGGACAGGACAATGGAAGCCTCTCAGAGCAATTATCAAACTGACAGGCAGACACCACCCGCCCAATCATCAGTCCAGCAGGACCCCCCCCCACACATTGCTTTGGCAGCCCCCCCCCCCCCGCCACCCACCCATACATCAATCTGGCAGGCTCCACCCACCCACACATCAATCTGGCAGCCCCCACTGACCTGCCCATCAGTCTGCAAGGCCCCACCCACACACACATCGATCCGGCATGCCCCACCCACACACACATCAATCTGGGCCCTTGATAAGTTCCGCTGGTGCTTCCACCTCTGCTCACTCCTGTACGGCGATGGTGAGACAGACGGGTAAAGCAGACTTGCTGAGATGCGGGTGGTTCGAGGCGAAGAGGTGGGCAGTGTTCGCGAGTTCATCCCCAGATGGGGACCATGTCCCCCCGGTCAGATGGCAGGTGGGAGTGGGCGGGGTTTGCGGGGGCTTCCTCGCGCGGATGTGCCTGTTGATCTGCGGCGTTCACACCCGCGTGGGACCCCCCAGCAGAGAGCACCCCCGCGGGCACGCCTCCCCCACACCTACACGGCACCCTTTGAACCACGGACCCACAGACAGGCCACTGGATGAGTCACAGTAAACAGCTATTCTGTAGGGATCAGAGCAGAAGAGCTGAAACACACACATACTGACACACACACACACACACAAGCTAGTGACTCTGCCCACTCCTCCCTACAAATCTACTCTTTAGGGATAAAGGCCTCTTGTGCGTTCAGACTTACTCGATGTCGCGGCCAAAAATCTGACATTTCCCCAGCATTTCCCCCAATGCAAAATGCCACAGTCCACTCATGCAGAAAGGGCACAAGGCTGGCTGGAAAAATCTGAAAACTTTGGGATCATATACAGTGGCAGCTTGTTTTTTTGCCCTTTTAATTAAAATGTCAGCATTACATGAGTTGAATAATAAATGATTCATAGAAATAAACACGTTGAAAAAGATGATTCAATTTCCTATATGGCTATTCAAACATTTCTTCTGTCGGATGTAAAAGTAGATCTTGAAATAGAAGGAAATATATGCTTTGGCTGAAACTATTTGAGAGTGTAACTATTTTACATTTCACACAACTAAAGGAAAACCAAACTTTAGAAGTATAGCTTCCGTGTGAAGACTCCATAAAACACAAAGTCAGTGCTTGGATTTCGGTTCGGTTTATTTTGTGTTTAACAACTTTTTATCCGACGTTTTGGCGAGGCTGTCAAGCGTCACTTTGTTTCGAATAAGCATGAATTACGTCGTAATTGGAAAATGAAAAGGCTCGGACGCTAAACTTTCTTTAAAAGTCTGTCAAGCTCGCGTGTGAGCCCTGCAGTCGGAGCGCGCGAGCATCCCCTGGTTTAGTGAACTGAGCGAACGCACTTGATTGCTTCTGTAAAGTATTGCTCTGCAGCGAGTGGGACGGGCGAGAGAAACTTGGGTTACTTTCGCTCCATCCTATATCCCCACTTCACTGTGCGCTCCCCTGCGACTCGGCGCTCGCAGACGGAATGCTGAAGGTGTGTTGATATTGCTGGGGATACAGTGAGACCATTCACTTCCACTCCGACTTGGATTTTGCAGCCATGACCCAGGGACTTTTTGAGCAACTGCTATTTTAATAGTGCGAAACTCAAGAGGACCGAGAGGCAGACAGCCTACTTTCAATCCATAAAGGTAAATTCACCTTAATTCACTCAAATCTGCCCATGGCCAGGTTCGGTTAATCTATTTGGTTATCTTTTTTGTTGCATCAGATTTGTCTGGGATTAGTTCCTGCAAAGACCTGTTTTGTAATTCAGGAAGAAGTACAGATATTTTGCGTGTCAGTGCAAATTCTTGTTAATGTTAAAAGACTGTGAGTTGTGTATTATTTTTTTAAAATATATGTTTAATTGTTTCCTTTAACATTACAACAGTTGAAGCGGAAACTCTAGATTGACATTGGATCGAATGATTGATTGACAGGACAAATCTCCGAAAAGCATTTACTTTTTTTTATCACCTTCTATTGGTTAATTGTTGGCGTTGGATTAAAAAAAAAGAACAAATTTTAATCGCAGGTAATTTCATGCAAAAGGTTAGATACGGTTGCAGGGGAATTTCTTCTTTTTCAAATTTTGTTTTTCTATCAGCTTTATGAGCGTGTGGACCAGATTTATGATCCTGACTTGATTCCGCAGCTCGGAGAGCTAGTACAGACTTGAACCAATTGCCCAAGGCGATACATTTTACACTGTCAGCTAACAGCAATTTTCTCTGAGATTTTCCAAACTAGCACCCCCTCTTCAGATCACATCTGAAACTACCTTGGGGCGGTCAGCTCCACGCACGGCCAATGCCAACTGATTGTATCTAACATATTTATGCGCTTTTGTGGAAAGTCGTCGTAACCTTGGATAGTTTTAAAAGTTGGCAACGCTTATTTTTCTTTTTTTAACAAACATACTTGCCAGATTAATTGTTCAGTTACAATCGCAATCCCATTCAGAAAATTATTATTAAATCTGACAAACTGATTGAAACTGTTGTCTGATGGAGTCCACAAGAAAGCTTAAACAGACTCACACATTATAGCAACATACCTCCTAAAGGAAAAAAAAACCAAACAAACAAAAAAAACCCACTAAAGTCTGTAAACATAAAACAGCCACCTGGCACTGCCCCTGCAGGACAAAATGCAAAACTACTTGGCAAAATGTTGTGGCAAACTTTTGGGGACATACTGTCTCTATTTTTATTTCAAAACCTTCTAAAGGTAACCAGCTCTCAATGTCACAGGGGAGACCCCAGCCCCTCCACAGAATATGTCCATAATCGATCCTTCCACATCTTTAGATGCATAAACGTTCTGTTGAGAACTTTTTGCTTGTTTCCTTTTATTTTTCAATGTATAATTCAGATTTTTTTTAAATGACCTTAATATTTTGTACCTGGGACAGCCTCTAATAGGATATGGTTTTGCCACTGCATGGCACATGGGGAGGGAGGTTCAAGTCAAAGCTTGCATGCTTGTCTGGATCTTGCTCTTTCCTCGGATTACATTCTCATCACGCTTTAGCGTATTTCAATCTAAACACAAAAGGCCGCACCCCCAGTAAGATTCCCATGCTTGCCATTTTCTAAAACATGACCCCTCCCTGCGTTTCCCGTTTGCACACGGGCTGCTTTTATCCACGCTATTTCATAGTTTTGTTATCCTAACCAAGAAGGCTGAAATAGTCCAGGCTGCATCGCTCTAAGCAATATGTTTCTGTCTGTGATATTGTCCAGAATGCCCATTCTGAAAACCGGCTCCTGTACCGACCCACAGATTTCACAGGCATGCAAACAGTTTCTCTCAGGAACCACAAGAGAAAAGCTCAGAATACTCTTGCATACTTTTGATTTCTCTTCTTGGTTTTTCAAACTTCTGTGGCACCTCTGGTGGTAGTTCTTCCAGTGAAAATCAGCAGCAATCAGATTCTGCTCTGTTGTGATTTCTCTGCAGGTTAAACAGGGAAACACACGCTATATTTAGTGAAACACACATAACGCATTGTGAATCTGGTTATGTCTGTTTTCGGGAAAACTACTGTATACACCAGTAACTTTGCCAGGTAGTGTCCCCTATATTTTGCCTCAGGGAACACACCCACCCACCTAGCTATGTGGACAGGAGTTTTACCCACAGGAGTTTTACCCCTTTTACGCATTACAATATACCATAATACGATAAAACGTTATCTGACAAACCACCCGTGCCAATAATCACCTGATATCTTTACCTTGTAAAAATGTAATTATGAATTATGTGTAATAACATGCAGACAGGCTATGCATTATTCTTTGGCCCATATGCTTAATACTATGAATGAATCAGAGAAAAACCCAGCAAGGGTAGACTGGGAAAGAACAGCACACTAGCATATCAGCATGATATTTTCCAATATAGCAATCTCGTATTCTATATCCTTATTTAGATATTTTGGTCTGCAGATTTTGCATTGAACTGATTTTATACTGCAGAAGTTTAAATATGCATACATTTTTCTCTGTAGAGCTTTTGCTCAGCAGAGGTTTTGGCATTATAATGACTGAGCATAGTCTGAGCTGCAGAAATCTTTCTGTGCACAGAGAGACTTACACAGGAGAGTAGCTGAGGTATTAAACTACCCCATGGTCATGTGAGGACAAGCTCTTCTGGCTTCCTGGCTGATCTGTCCCCAGGACCAATCGTGCACTGCCACGGACGCGATTGGAAACTCATAGCCGTCTTTCCATGGCTCTCGGCCATAAGGAAGACACAGAGACGTGCTGCAGAATGCATACGCCCGCAGGCCCTCCGAGAAGGCCTCTCTCAGTCAGCATTACCCACACCATAGACGTTCCATTACACAAAACACATCCCTCACTTCCCTGTAGGCCTGTCACACAAAGCAAAAGGGAAACAATACAAGGCATTGTGAGGTCATAATGTACCTGTTCCGCCTCAATGAGAGCTGTTCTAGAAAGAGCTTAAAA
This sequence comes from Anguilla anguilla, assembly GCF_013347855.1. Lineage (NCBI taxonomy): Eukaryota > Metazoa > Chordata > Actinopteri > Anguilliformes > Anguillidae > Anguilla > Anguilla anguilla. The sequence goes on along the minus strand of NC_049218.1, from coordinate 26,230,163 downwards.
TTCCCTTTTGTGAAAAATCTCCCAAAGGAAGTGTGGTTCAGTTTCTACCCTCATGAAACAGAGTTGTCAGTCCAGTGCTATCCTTGGCTTGCACAGTACATTCTGTGAAAGCTGAGCACCTCCTTGGTAACAAGAAAGGCACTTAAAACTGGTGCGCACACCCACCACAGACACCTGCTACGTCTAAGTCATTTGGCTTGGCTGATACACCCAAAGATACAGAAAACCATGCTTGGGTAGTATTGTGTTTTAAATCACATGAAACATGCCCACTTATCAGTGTACCACTGGCAGGAGATGAGAGGATTTCTTAGAATGCTAAATATTTCCGCAAAACAACACCACAACTATTTTTTTATATCTGAAGTGAAAGTTTTTTTTAAATTTTATTTATTTTCAGAAGCAGCCACTGAGAAGGCAGGGTCTGTCCAGCTGTTTTCAGTTCTAAGTGCAGGTGGAGAGAAGCCAGTGAGAAAACAGAGACTCAGCTTGCTGTCATCCTGTTTGAAATCTGAGCTTGAAACTAAGCGTTTTTTTTGAATGCGGGGATTTTATTCCCCTGGTATGCGCTTGCATTGTCCACCGGCCAAAACGGTAGGCGTACGGGGGAACAGGAGGGCGGGGCGTCGGACAGACGCGGAGTTCCGCCGGCGACCGTGTGACTTCTGCGTCCCCGGTGGCCCTTTCTGAATGAGCGGGGAACCGGGGCAACTTCCTGCTTCGCCCGTCATCTCACCTGAGGGCTCGACAGACACCCCGCGCTCCACAAAGCGCTGCGCTGCTCGCCATGGGAAACTAAGCAGCTGACTTCTGGGAAAACCACGGGCGGGAAGAATTCAGCCCGTGATCACTTCTTCTCACACCCTTGCAGTTTAATTTTCCACGAGTGCGCAGGTGGAGAGGGGGCACCGCGCGGGGAATTTAGAGATTACAGTGAGATTAGCGCACTGGTGCCGTTTAAGAGACAAAGCAACGCGCCAAAGCTGTTCCATTCCACTGGATCGTTGGAGATTTTTCCGCGATAAGCCGTTTAAAATGAGCAATTACATAAACTGATTTTCCTGCCTACTGTGTAACCCTTGTGCAGGTCTGAAGGCCTGTGTCTCTTTCACTGCACTCTGTCAGCCTAATCAGTCAACTTTGCGTTGATTACAAAAATAGCAGTTGTATTGTTTTCTGTATGCTATGTTAGCAATAAAACTGTAGTTTAACTGAAATAAGTGCTCAGAGTACAGCTTTAACCTCTAGCATGTGGAATATGCATGTGTGCGTTTGGGTGGTTTCTAGTTGTCGCTGATCGTCTGTCAGGGGCAGCAGTGTGAGAAAGCGGGAGTCTGAGGTTGGTAACCAGGCTTCAGGTTGCATTAGGCAATGGAACCTTCAGGCAGTGTTTTGATCTAGCCCTGTAGTGTGGCTCTCACCCTCAACTGCATCAGTAGATTTGTATTTGAAATGCTGGATAACAATGTTCAAAGGTGTTCAACAAGTGAACTGACCCAGATGCGGCAGCCCTGTACATGATGCACCTGTGGGCAGTATTGGAGCATTTATCTGGATGACATACAAAGTGGAGTAGAAAAAATTGGCAGCGAGTGGATGGGGGGAACATGACATCACATGAGCACTATGTGTTCAACCTCACAGATCGGTGAGGCTGAAAAAAATGTCTGCCCCAATATCAAATAAAAACGCATCATGTTACATCACCGCAAGATTAAACAGGCTAAAAAAGGAAGCAGGAGGACCACTCCCCATAATAGGTGTGTGGGGGGGTGGGGGGAAGGGTAAGACTTATGATGATGAAATGACAGATTTTTGGAAAATGGCCTTTTGGAATCTGTTACCTGACACCTTAATTCGACATGTGAACTCCACATTCACTTTCTTTTTGTTTCCCTCAGCTTGGGTGAAACCATCAGCTTGCCGTTGGGGGGTTGTGTGAGTGTGCTAGAAGGGGATTAACTGTCAGAGCGGAAAAGAAAGGCAATGTTTCAGTGTCTGTGGAGGGAATAGCCATAGTATTGCAAAGGGAGTTCTGGACACACATAATGAATGTTTTTATAGGGCTGTGGTTTGACTGAAATTACCAGAGTGTGAAAGCTTATTCTCTGCGGGATTAGTAAAAGCTGAAGTTGATCCCTTACCTTGTCTGAAGTTATGTGCTGCATATATCGTGGTGCGCTGTAATCAACTGCTTTCTGTGTCCATCAAATTGTTCAGGGCCAGAGATTGGGAACCTGTTGCAGCAATGAAAGCACCCCACCTCCACCAGATACAGTATAATGAAGGTTAATGCGCAATTCTAAAACAACAGCTGTCTGTTCGTGATTCAAAAACTGGCAAGCTGTTCATCCCTATGGGTATATCTGAGACGGCCTCTCATAAATAAACAGTAACAGGTCCTAACTCCAAAGAAAAGAGAATTCACAGATTTCAGACCAATGTTCCCTCGCTGATGGGCCAGCTCACAGTGCCTCCAGGGGTCATATTTAATTTTATTAGGCTCCAATCGTTGAGCCAGTGTGAAAGATAAGCTGCCTCTGGCGCCACTGCTGACAGATCAGAAAATGTGGTTCATAGCGAGGACTCTGAAGCAGGCTTCACGCTGACAGAAAGAGCAGGAATGAGGCGATGCCTGTGAAGCTAACCAAACGCAGGAACAGGCATGTGAGTGAAATGCATGATGGGATAGTCTCCATATAATCAAGCTTCCACACAGGCGGTGTTGTTATTGTATAATACAAGCTCTTAACAACAACTTAACTACATTGTAATAATTCTAGTGAACATAAAAGGAGTCGCATGTCGCATGGCAACAGTGTTGGGTTTGGTTTTGCATGTCCTGCATTTGCTGTCATTATTGCAACTGTGATTTTATAACCTGAGACAAAATTCATAGAATCTGACGTCCAAGTTCCTGAAATCCAAATTTGTGAGATACAGAGGAGTTATATGCCTCGGGGGTGAGTCGGGGTGGAGGGAAGAAGGGTGTGCCCACAGATTTGTTAGGGGGGGGGGGGGTGGCAGGCACATACAATGTATTACCAGATTTGCCTATTTTTGGTTTAAAAACAAAAAATACCAAGCTGCTGAAAAGCCTCTGTGGTTGCTTTCACTGACACACACAAGATTGCTGGAGCTGTCCATGTGAACAGAATATGGTGCAGCGGGTTAGCTACCTTAGCTGCCTGGCAGGCTGTGTTAGCCAACTGCCGTAAAATACCCAGCCAAATGGTGGAGTCAGGACAGGGTTGAGTATCCATGAGGATTTAAGCTTACTGACCACATTTTCAACTGCATGGGCAACATATCTACTTCCTGGCTTCTCGTATAGACAGAGAACCTGGTCTAAATACAATCAAACCTATATCACATGTAAAATTAATGCGACAGTCATTCCTTTTGATTGTTGCTGTTGGCAACTGTTAGAGAAACCTTGGTTTTCTTTGGACGCACATGTTGACAGCCCCTGTTTTGTGCACTAACAAATTAATTTTAAAGTATATTCCAGGCTTAGTTAACGAGAAGTTCGTGACTTTGCATATACATGTCTAATTATATAGGGAGCCTGTTTCACTGACTGAAAGAGTAGCGTGACTTCAAGAAACCATCACTACTGTTGAATTTGGGTGACATCTTTAGTGTGAATGGGCCATGTTAATTAGGATTTACTCATTGGGAGAACAACTGTCATATTTCCATAGATATTGTTTCGCAACCAGATACTCACTACCTTTGCTCCTTCTGCCCTCTCCACTTCCTGACTATGTGCCAGCAGATGGAGCATCTGTTGCCATAGTAATGTCTTTGGTCAAGCACCTTCATTAATATTTATAAGGTGAATCAAATGAGAAGATTTCAGTTTCAGTGGTAGAGAGTTTGACCTTTCAAGGGGGAACCCATAAATGGAGCACAATTGTTGCCACCCATTAACCTGTCGTAAGTACCAGAATAAAGTACACGATTCAGAAAGCACCTACAGTGGGTGAGAAGTGCATGAAACTGCACTACCAGAGAAATAGCAACACAGTGCATTGTCTGGGTCATGCATACAGTATATAAATTGCTATCTGCTTAAATGTTAGTGCTAAAAGTGAGTTTTTTTATGCAAACTGGACTCACTACAGGGCATGTCTGAGTCACAAAGATAAACACAATTTACCACTTGCAATAAGCATGTTTTTGTTTAAAGATCACCTGGAACTTGGTGGTGAAATGGATCTTCTGTGCATGGGTATCCCACTTTAGGTGAACAGAGACAGGAATTTTTCATCAGGGCAGGCTGAGTCATACTATACTAGAAATGATAGACAGCAAAGATGACATTGAACTTGACTGCTGTGACTTGATTTCTAATTAAATTTAAGCTGGCTATTTCATTGTCTGGAGACAGATATTACAGATGGTTCTAAGAGCTATGTTACTTTAATAAAATGAATTCATTTAAAATGGCCTAGTGCTATTGGTTCAGATGAAGTTGCAAAATAAATATTGTAGAAATACATTTGATAGTCATTCAACCGATTTTGTTGTGCAATGGGGTATTTTAAGTGATTATTGTTCCTGTGCCACTATGTGTGCCCAAACTAAAATGAATCCCTGTAATCCCAAATTCCAATGAATATCACTGTATCCTGTCAATGTGCATCCATTGACTTGACTTTTTGACTGAAAAAAATAATTGTGCTGATGCAAATTAATGCCACAGAGGACATTAAGCTTGGCACAACCGTAGGCTGTGTACAAGCTCAAAAAATACAGAAACTTATGTGAAATAATATTGTACTTGTTTACTATGCTCACTAGTTATCAGGGCGTGCTTGTGCAGTTACATAATTTGCATCAATATTTCTGTGAATCCATTGTTAATATTGCATGGATGGCGTGCACAGCTGTTGCACAACATTGCTCAGTAATTTTCTTAGTGGATTTGCCTCTCAGTGTTAAAAAATACAGATCTGGGGCTGCTGTGAGCTCATTTGGAAACACGACTGCTTGCAGGGGCGGCACTCAATTGGCTTTGCATTACCCAAGGGGTTTACAGGAGGGATTCAGTTGGCAGGGATTGCAGCATTCATTGCTCAAGGGACCCCTGTTGGCCGTGGCTTGCTCTCTGTGCACGCGTATGATTGGGTCTCCTCCACCCCCCCGCTCTCTGTGCACGGGTATGATTGGGTCTCCTCCACCCCCCCACTCTCTGTGTACGTGTATGATTGGGTCTTCTCCAGCCCCACTCTCTGTGCACGTGTATGATTGGGTCTCCTCCACCCCCCCACTCTCTGTGCACGTGTATGATTGGGTCTCCTCCACCCCCCCACTCTCTGTGCACGTGTATGATTGGGTCTCCTCCAGCCCCGCTCTCTGTGCACGCATACGATTGGGTCTCCTCCACCCTCGGTCTGCGCATGCATGGCTTGTAGCTGGGTTGTGAGAAGAAGCAGCTGGCTGACACTGCTCGTTTCAGAGGAGCTGACAGCGGGGGTGCATATGATAACGCTTGTACATAGTTTGCAAATTGGACATTCCAAATTCGGGTGGGACTGGAGATGCCAAATTAAAAATCAAAATACAGATCTGCGTCTCTGATAATATTTCCAGCAAACCTAAGGGCTAGGTGCCAGCCTTTGAAGGCCTGTTCTAGCATCAATCCTTGTTGCATGCAGATGAGTACAGAGACTCGCGGTCATCACTGACAATTACATCCATCCCTGTTGTAACAGTTAGAATTAGTTATCACACACAATTACTGAATATAGTTAACATTAATAGCATGAACCATCACTGTGTATTAACAGGCTCAATCATTAAAGCTGCCTGTGTTGCAGCAGGGAGACAGGACTGTTTCTTGCATGATAAGAGGCTTGACGGTGTTGTTGATACAGGCCTGGTCGTTTCTGCCCCTCGTTAGCATAATCATTAGATGGATCGCAGAGAGACGCTCGCGGCTAATGCACTGCAAACATTCCTGCATGCAGATTTGCCTCCGCTGCCTGCGCGTGCATGCTGCGTGGGCGGATGCCAACAGGCTGACAGTCACAGATTAAAAGGGAATTAAAATTTTTTTTTGTTTAATTATAAGGCCGGTGGGTTATGAACAAGCCGAGAATGTGTGCACAGGAAACAGCAGGACACATTAGCAGCTGGGGGGTGAAGATAGCAGAGGCCACGCTTTCTATGTGGATCAGTTCCCTGTGGAGGTGTTGTGTATGCTGGGTTTTCCAACCAATTAGCAAGGCACAATGGCTCCAGTCAATTTATTACTTAAACCAGAGTGTGCAATCTGAAGGAGGAGCACAAGCTGAAAAATATAATAAAACACTTACAGTCCTCCAGGTATTGAGTTCTTTGTAGGAGGACCAGTTTTCTGGATGTTAAGTTTTAGACCCATACTGTATTTGGTGAAGGACCAGTTCTCTGGGTGTTGAGTTTTAGAGCCATGCTGGCTTTGGAGGTGGACCAGTTCTCTGGATGTTAAGTTTTAGACCCATACTGTATTTGGTGAAGGACCAGTTCTCTGGGTGTTAAGTTTTAGACCCATGCTGGCTTTGGAGATGGACCAGTTCTCTGGGTGTTAGACCCATACGGTCTTTGGAGGAGGAGCAGTTCTCTGGGTGTTGAGTTTTACAGCCATGCTGGCTTTGGAGGAGGAGCGGTTCTATGGGTGTACCACAGTGAGGGTTCTTGTGACAACTGCTCCTATGGCAACCACTCCAATTCTCTCACAACAGGTGCAACGGAGGAGGCCTGGGAAGACATCAGAATAAAACTGTGGACCAGTGAGACCCCTGCCCCCCACCATGTACACAGCATCTCTCACTACCTTCTGTGTTGGTATGATTTCAACTATTTTTTAAAACTTCCAACAGCCAACGGTCTCTTTGCTAGTAAAGGTAGAGAAGCCCACCTGACTCATGTTTAGATAAGTTACTCACAGCGTTTCACTGGCAAGCTTCATAAGTGCTCCTGGGAAACGTGTGTTCTGTGCTTCTCACTTTCTGTTGCATTGACCTGACTTACGGTGCCTCAGCTGAAACATTGATATGGGAAAGAATCAGATCCTAGGACGTTAAATTGACCAAGAAGATTCAAAGGAGATTCAACCTATCAGGGCCTGACATTCTGTTCCTACTTTGGATCGAATGCTGCAGCTTTTCATGCATGACAGGGCCCATTGCCAAATAAAATCCATGGGTCATGTATACTTGCTATTACTTTTGGCAAAGAAGAAATAAATCACTCCTGTGACTCTGGGAATGAATCTCAACAAAAAGTGTCACATCACTGAATCCACATCACCCTAACCTGACCACAGCACCACCGTGCAGCTCAAATGCATGCTGGTGTACTTACATCTATGGATCTGAAAGAGAGCCAGACAGATCCAAGCACAGCAATGGCAGTGAGCCTGTGGGACCACTTGATAGCTGCTTGGAGGCGTGAGATGTGATACATTGGCCTAATATTATGTGAAATTTGGCCAGGAGTTTGCACTGAACTGCTGATGAACTTGTGAAGCACATTGCACAGGAAGGTCTGAATGAAGGAAACTACACAAAGAAGCTTTTCATTAGTACCTGACATTGAAACACAGTACTGCCTACAGTACATGCTAACCACAGCCTGGGGACTCTTGACATTTGGGATGGTAATTGATTCCCAACACTTGGGATGGTAATATGTCATCAAGTGGGTTTTGTTCTTTGTGCGTGCTTACATTGATAACCCACTGCTAACATTACAGCTATATCAGAACACCCACAACACACACTGTATACAGTTCCAACTTACAAAATAAAAGAAGAAAGTAAATATTCAGTATAAAATCCTGTGTTCAGAGGGGACAGCCTGTGATCCGGGTCATGCTCTTGATTCGTAATCCCTATTTCTCCACATCACCAGCTTTGCTGCTTACCTGCAGCAATGAAGCTAGGCCAAATGGGAAGAACAAGAAGCAAAGACAAGGTAAGTACATATTATTATTATTATCATCGTTACTATAATTATTATTATGTTAGTTACGTAAGACTAACCCAAGAAAATTGTGCTGTTGCAGTTGTTCCTGCTATAGAGTGTGATGTGAGGGCAGGGAAGATCAATCTCCAGGAATTCATTGCAAAATGCCCTGCTGACTGTAGGGAGACTAAGCAGCCAGTGTACGGGACAGGCGTGTTCGCATCCATCTCCAGCATCTGCAACGCTGCCATCCACAGGTATGTACAGGGGCGCGGTCAAAGTAGAACTTTGGTCTAACCCGAAAGACAAGGGCCCATTTGGGTTCATCAAAAGGGACACTGACACAGCTTTGCTCCTAGAGGAGAGAGTTTTAATGTCTGTGTGCAGAGTGGGAAGTGTTCTGAAGAGCACAGTCCAGCCTTGTGTTTTTTCAGCGGAATCATTACTAACATTGGCGGCAAGGTGATCGTCAAGAAGACGGCGGGACAGTCGTCCTACAAGGGCAGCTTCTCCAACAGCATACGCTCCCTGTCCCTGCCCAAGTGGAGGGAGTCCTTCATCGTTTCAGGTCAGGCTGTGAACCCTCCTAATGACAGTCTTTCTGGGAAACCAGAAACGTGTTTAGTCTGTCATCAGGAACCTTTTGATATTCAAATCCTAGCAGTAGAGCTACCAGGCTCCGTGATTTGCTGCGTTGAGCTCTGTGTTTATCTTCCTCAGTGGGTAAACCAAAGAAGGGCGTGATCTACCCATCCACCCTGGACTACGCCCCAGCACGACCCACTATAGTAAAAACAGGTAAGGAACTACCTAGACTTCTTTGGGGGTGGATACACCATTACTGCTCTTGTAAAACCAACATTGTATCTCATTTTTGGTGGATTTGGACGGAGTAGCCATGAAATCCAGCAATATTTGTTCATCATGGTCCCATCAAACCTGTCTTCAGTGCTTTCTGTATTTTAAAGAAGCATTGTATTTATTTTTGATGTTCGAAAAAAAAGGATTTAATCACTCTTAATGATTTGAGCACAAAATCAAACTAAACCATTTCTCTTGGTTTAACATCATTCCTGTACCATGCCATTCAGAGTCGTGTTGCGTTTGACCAGGAGCGGGCAGCCCTTAGAGTCTCACTCATGCTCCGTTAGAGCAGTGGGTGTCTACCGTGTCTGATGGCCTGGCTTGCTGTCCAAGCTCCGCCCCTCTCCCCAGCAGCCACGGCGGAAGAGACTGGAGCACCTTTTCAGGCTGTTTTTTCCTCCCCAGCCCCCCCAGTCACCACCGTCCTGCCAACCACGCCGGAGCCGACCACGACCACCACCACCACCACCACCACCACCACCACCACCCAGCCCCCGAGCATCGGTACAAAGCCCCGCGCTGTCGTCCACAAAGCCAGGGACGCCGGTAAGCCCCTCGCAGAGCGGAGCAGGGACGGGCCTTTCCGGCGGAGAGTCAGTCGGCCCGGCAGGTGTGCCGTGCGCCTCTGTGCGGCACCAAGGCTTCGCTCAGAGGGCCTCCAAGGTCAGTAAGGTGTGGACGTGCCTAGGTCAGTCCAAGGTCAGTAAGGTGTGGACGTGCCTAGGTCAGTCCAAGGTCAGTCCAAGGTCAGTAAGGTGTGGACATACCTGGGTCAGTCCAAGGTCAGTAAGGTGTGGACATACCTGGGTCAGTCCAAGGTCAGTAAGGTGTGGACGTGCCTAGGTCAGTCCAAGGTCAGTAAGGTGTGGACGTACCTGGGTCAGTCCAAGGTCAGTAAGGTGTGGACGCGCCTATGGAGGATTGCGCTGATGCTGGAACAGAAAGGGTGCCGTGAAGCATACCCATGATGCCTCATCCACTCTCAGCCCGTTAAACACGGGAGGGGTTCCAGCTCCTAACCCTGCTGGGTGAGGCCAATCCCCACGAGGGCCCTGTCTAGACACAGTGTGTCAATGGTAGAACAGGGGGAATGTGTCAGTAGGGGGCTTCTCATCAGCAGCGGATCGGGGGGGGGGGCGTGCCCTGCCCGACCGCCAAGCCTGATGGGATAGCGGAGGCCTCTGAAGCCGCCCTGTTGATACCATGATTCTGTGTCTCTGATCTAGGCAGCATTCACCCATACTTGGCGGTGAGCAGCCCCAGTAAGTTCCACCGTGTGTGTGTGTGTGCGTGTGTGTGTGTACGTGTGTGCACGTTTTAAACACCATGCTTAGTTTTGGAGTAGCTATTGTGTGTTATCTCGTTTGTTGTCCTGAGTAGACAGCCATGTTTCTGTATCTACATCTTCAATGGGATATTTCCCATAAAGTTTTGTCCATAAAAAAGCTTTTAACACTTTTACAATTCATGACTAAGTCTACTTGCAGTCCATAATAAAATGTAAAATGTAAAGATCAATTTGACCCATTTTAGCTTCCTGTAACTTAAATTTGTGTTTACGTTCAGTGCTGTCAAAATAGGTTACAACTCAGTTTTCCAATCATGTAAAATATTCTCCTGTGCTTTAGGGCAGACCCAGAATTCTCCAGGAAAGACTCCAGGTACAGTATTCTCTCAGCTCCTTCCCTCCCATTTTGAGCCTGAGAAAGGGCACATCTGTGCTTCCCGAGCAGACGCACTAACTGGTCATAAATTGTTTCCACAGCATTCAGGGGCAGCTCCTACCCCAGCAGATTTTCTCCGCGCACAAACCAAGGTGAATCCGGCCTAAATCATCCCGATGTGTGTCCTTCCTTCAGCGTCTCGTTTGCTTTTCACCGCCGAGCGTTGCCGTGAATGCCCGACGCACAAAGGCTCGGAATGTCTGCTGCTGCTTGGGTTCTCCTCCTTTCTCCTTACTCACACACCCTCCATTCAAAACATGCGCGCGCGCGCACACACACACATACACACATACACAACTCAGACACACATGCGCGCGCACACACACACACATGCACACACACAAACATACGCGGACACACACACACACACACACAAGCACAAACACACACACATGCATGCGCACACACACACAAACACACACACCCCTGCATGGTGTCTCTGATTGTGTACGTACACAGCTGTGTGCGAGACGTCTCTCACACTGACCGCATGCACAGAGGCAGACCGAGTACCCAGGACCAGCCCAGCTTGCCTGTTTCAGAGCCCAAGCCTTTCCCACTACAAGCCTTTGAGTCCTACAAGCTTACAGCTATCTCCCTGTGCCCAGGAGATCTGTGATGCAAGTGTTTGACCATAGCAGTGCTATCAGCCCTGCCAACAACCTGAAAATAGATAATAATAATAATAATAATAATAATAATAATAATAATAATAATAATTATTATTATTATTATTATTATTAGTTTATGCATCATTATACATCCAGTAATAGGTTTTGGAAGATGTTATTTTCTGCAGACATTTTACAAGGCTAATGTGGCATGAGACATTAAAACCAAATTGAAGTAGCAACTAGAGTAAAAATTGCATAGCTATAGATGAGACAAAAAAAAGGTGCAGTAATACTCCTGAGGGGTGCACTGTACCCCTGAATGTGTTTTCGACAGCTCAGGAGAACAGGAAGCAGGTGGGGTGTGGGCAGCTACAGGTTGTATCCATTATGATTCAAACATCAGACCAAAGCGATGCTTCTCTCCAGTCTCAGGAGTGGCCAACGAAACAACCAATCAGTGATCAAGCGATAGTCTGGTTTATCTTTCCCTCAGCTGACATCAGGGGCTGATCAATCTTATGAGGCAAGATGAAAGCGGCCAGAAAAATGTACAGTATGTAAGTTGCACAGCATATATCCAGATCCAGTGTGGTCGAAAATCAGTACCAGGCACCGGGATCTAAGAGAGAGATGCGCTGTCTGTGTGTTATTGGCTCGTCTGTGTGTGTATGTTCCTGTGTGTGTATGTTCCTGTGTGTGTATGTTCCTCACGTCTCCCCCCGCATCAAACAGGTATACGACGGCCGGATGCAGTGCCGACCATCCGGAGGCAACCGGGATCTCCCTCTGTGCCAGGTGAGCCCCGACGCCTGCCTGAGGTGGAGAGCACGGGGGTCACGGAGTAAAAGTCCCGCCTCGCGTTCCATCCACCCACAAACTCAGCCGGCGGATTTCACTGATTAGTTCTACCTCCTGGCTGAAGAACTGTGCTAATTAGCAATACAGGTGATCGGAACAAAATAGTGGGGAGGACTTTGACTTTCTGGACCTGGAGTTACTTTTCCACCTCTGAGGCCCGCCCACATTCTGTCAATCATGCTTCCAATTGAGCTGTAACAGAGGGAGAGACGGGCGGGGCAGGCTGCTGTCTGAAAGTTGGCCAGGGTTGAGGGGCCTCTCTGTGGGCACATGGGGGTTATCAGAAGCTTTAGAATCATGGGCGGGGCCGGGTAGGGATGGGGCGGGGGCAAGGCAGGGTGGGGCAGGGGCCTAGCGGGTGGTCTCTGTGTTACTGCAGGTCACTGTGAGTGTGACCCCGAGTTTAAACTGTCAGGACCTTCACCACAGCAGCCCCTAGCCACACCGCTAGCCACACAGAGAGCGTTCAGCAGTGGATTGTGGGTACACAGCGCCGAAGTTATGCCGGGGCAAGATGAAAGCGCAGCATATGGCATGTTTCCACTTGCTTCGGAAATGAGTACCAGGCCAGCGGGGGGGGCCCAGTCCCAACAGCTGGACCGCAGTCAAGATACAAGCCGCCCCCCGCCCCACCCACCCCCAAAACAAAAATGAAATAATAAACTGAGCTCTGCTCTCCTCTCCTCTGCTCTCCACCTGTTCCTTATTGTCAAGCAGCTTTCAACAGAGTGCCCGCCTCGGTCCCGGACAGGAACCCGCAGCCGGCCCAGCCCAACCCCGGTAAGTGTGCAGTGTGCAGACCAGGTGTGACTGGGGGGCCCCTGCGTGCCAACAGCACATCATAAACACATCGAAACCTCATGTACAGTAAGCGACCTCATCGCGCGCCAGAGCTGAGAGGGTAGCCCACCACAGGCCCTTTTCAAATGCGCACGAAACCCAAGCTACGATAAAGAATCACTTACTATTAAAGATTTTACTGTCGAGGTGCAAAAAAATCAGTCATAAGAGTTCCAGGTACTATTGGTACCCTGATTTTGCAGAGATTTCTCTGTTACCCTGTGTGTCTTTCCACAGAAAATCAAAAATAGACCCTCAAGTCAATGGCCTGCCTGTCACTTGTAACTAAATAATGATTTTAAAAATCATTCTGGATTAACCACTGACTAAATGAATTTTTATGTTGTAATTCTAATATCCATACCTGAGAATTCTTCATGGCTTCTTTACCATAACAGTATGCTTTACCATGATGCTATGATAGTGGAAATGATTCCTTGATGTTCATCTTGATCTCTTCTCAAAAAGTAATTGTATTTCCAAAAGCGATTGTTCAAGACTGTAAAATTTGTTAGATTTTATGAAACAGATATAATCATCAATGACGGTCCAGTACATACAACAGACTGAAAAAGAGTCCCTCTGTACTTTAATTCTAATGCTTTTTAAATGACAGTACTAAATACTGACACTACAGGGATTTAGCAGACACTCCTATCCAGAGCAACCTACACAGCTTCTGCAGTTTTTTTTACATAGTATCTATTTGTACAGCTGGATACATACTGAAACAATGCAGGCTGAGTATCTTGCTCAAGGGTACAACTGCAGTGTCCTACTAGGGAATCGAATCTGAAACCTTTCAGTTACAGGCTATTCCCTTAACCATTATACTGCCACAGTTTAAAGCAGGTTGCACATATTATTCCGCAATGTCATGGTATGTGCTACTTTCTCATTTCCTACAACTCCCATGATACCTAATATGTCTGTCCTCCCTCCACTGAAGTACGTGGGACTGTCTGAGGCAAGCCTGCTGCTATAGCTGAGTGCTGAGCACTATTTGTGACAGAAATTTATCATTGACAAGCGCCACGGTTTAGTTTAACATTCCAGGAAGATCAACGCCCACGCGATAAGTGGATGCAATGAGAAATGTGTTTTAAGCCCCTAGTAGTGGAATAAAGACTGGAGATCTCCTCAAATCCAAGTACATACTGTAGGTTCGCCCCGAAGCAATCAAACAGCAAAGACTGGAACAGGAAAATCCCAGAGAGAGGGGCTAATGCGAGGATTATCTTGCCAGGATTTGTTGGGGAGACCCGGGGATCCTTTGAGTCCAAACTCGACAGAGATCACAGAGAAATGACAGGCTGAGATTAATTATGTGTTTTTGTCAAAATACTTGTCGTGGCACCATGTGTCAGAGTTTGACAGTGAACCTGCAGCAGTACTGAGTGAGATTAGTGAGCAATCACGTCAATCTGAGGTTCTTATCAGTCAGCAAGCAGCTCTGCTAGTGGTCCAGAGTACCTCTCTGGGAAATTCCTATGGAGCATTACCTGGCCATATCTGAACACATCCCAGTCAGTTTTTCTACCATTGCATACATAACAGGTCTGTCCCTACTAGAAAACAACAAAGATCAATCACACCACAGCACAAAAAGCCTCTCTCTCTCTACTGAAACAGGACAGATATGCCTCTACCACAGCACAAGAGCTCTTTTCTTTATCGCAAATTTGGATCTAGTTCTCATCCCCCACCCCTCAGTTCATACCATGACAACATTCCTTCCATGCCCGACTGACTGCATTGCCTATACAGGCTGGCTGCTGGCAGTCAACACAAACATGGCTGCCTAGCCGCTGGAGTAAAGGAGATCGGTTCCTGTTGCTGTAAGCTGCAGTTGAACGTGACTCTTGCCTGCCCCTCAGTGAACACGGCGGTCTGATGAATCAGATACCCCCATTCGCATCAAGGGAGCTGCAAAGCCTTCAAAACCAACTAATTTTGGACTCTGGCTGGGTTGACAAAGCGGCCATTTTCTCTTGTCTTTGCTGCAATGGGGAGAATTAAGAGAGTTCACAGCCTCTTGGCAGCACATTGCCTTTCAGTTGCATGTAAGGAGGAAGACACATTGGCAGCTTTTGATGACATCATCATATTTGATATTCAGAGGTGGGACAGGGAGTTATGAGGGTAAAATGACTGGCTGAATCACTGAAGTCTGGTAACTCACAGTTAATCAGAGGAAGCGGAAACACATTTCTCATTCACACGAATCTAGCTTTCAAGCGCAATAATTCATTGTTTCCCCCTGGGGAGGGGAGGGGGGGGGGAAACTTGGTCAAGAAAAATTAGCAGCTAGTTGGCTGACCTTACACTGCGTTCCGTGGTAGGCCTTGGTCTTACCCCCCGCAGGCTGTTTAGGCCTCAGTACGAGACCACAGCTCCGCCCCCGTCCTTTGAAACGAACCGGGTGCTAGCTCTTCCAAAAGCGCCTTTCAATGTCTCTCGCAGCTTCGGCCAGGAGGAACGGGTCGCCCCCCTCGTACCCGCGCCCCGACTGGTTCGCTGGACCTCGACGGCCCACAGGTATCAGAAATGGCGGGAAAGTGGCTCAATGGAGACATCAGTCAGTCAACTATAACTTGTGCATAAATAAGCTTAAATGAAAAACTATCTTGGCAATGTTTATGACACAATTCTGTATAAGTAATGATGATACACATCAAAAATAAAAAATCTATAAAATTGTACTTCTAAATCTAAATAATTTTACGTAAACTGTTCAAAGTTGTAAACAGCATACTGATATCTCCCAGTCGTTTCCTTAAACTGTGTGCAGTAGATAAGATAACATATGAGAGTGACCTGAATACAAAACATTCAGGCATCCAGTGCAATTTAATAATATGAGTTAAAATTCATAAAAGATAAACAAATGAAATATGATCTTCACTGGATTTTAAATGTACAAACCTCTGTGGTTTGGCAGTCAGAGCTAAGTGCATTTGATGGCCAGCTGCTGACTCCTCTCTTTGTTGTCCAGATGTTAGTCACGCTAATCCAGATTCGGGGTACACGTGGAGTGAGGCAGAGCCCCCCGAAACAGCAGGTAAGCCATCGCACAGCTGGGAGCTGTGAAGGTCTCCCCCTGCGGGCCGAACATTGTATAACAGTCACATAGGGGTTCTCAAACTTGGTCCTTGGGACAGGGGAGGGGATGGGGATGGGGACGGGGGGGGGGGGGGGGGATGTGGTCGGGGGGGGGGGGGGGGCTCACAGAACAGCTTTGATTGGCTTTTTACAAAAATCTGCATAAACAGGGGGCCCAGGACCAAACATTTGGTTTACATCAGGAGCATATATGAATTATATTCACAGCTGTGTGTGGGGGAGAAAAGAGCTATTGTTGAATGACTTTGATACGCGTAGGTGCTGGCTTATCACATGTGTTCAATTTGTACTGTGAGTGCATTCATGTTGGTGTGTTTCTAATAGGCCTGGCTTTATGTGTGCAATGTGTGGCACTGTAAAACACAGGGCCTCTTGATATAAACAAGACAAGAGAGAGATATGTCCCAGGTAGTGTATGTGGTTACCGCTGTTCCCATGTGTGCGTGGGGGTTTGTGATTGGCAGGCGATATATAAAGATTATGAATGACCAATCACAGCAGTGGTGATGTATACCAGCTGGAGGCATATATTTCCACCTGCTGTGATTGGCAGAGTATATGTAGAGATGATGAATGGCCAATTGCAGCGGTGGAGACGTCTCTCGGCTACGGCTGTCTTCCCACAATGCATTGTGGCGCCAGGGCTAATGCATGCCAAACTGTGCTTGCTGTTTCTCCTCAGTGCGAGAGCCCAGGCCTGGTGCATCAGAGTATGAGCGCTGGTATTATGAATTTGGACAGTACAGTAAGTGCATGTTCGTTTCATTTGAGGGTAATCGTTACATAATACGGGTGGGCAGTGTAACATAGCAGGAAGGTGGGCATGTCGGAATGGTGAAAAAAATGGTTATTTCTGTTTTTTTTTTAAATTTGGTATCTCCGATCCCACCCAAATTTGGAATGTCAAATTTGCAAACTATGTGCGAGCGTGCTCATGTTTGGTCCGTGCTGCCGGCTCGGGAGAGTGAAGACAACCCGCGGTTCTCCTCCTAAACACACGCCTGCCAGCCAGATGCTTCTTTTCACACCGCAGCCGCACGCTGTGTACACGCAGAGCGGGGGCGGAGGAGACCCAATCATACACGTGCGCGGAGAAAGCTACCCACAGGTGCCCTGACGGCCAGCAGGAGTTGACTGAGCAAAGGACAACGCTGTATCCCTACCGACTGCGTCCCTCCCACATCCCTGAGCGACGCAACGGCAATTACGCGGGCACAGTCGGCACTGGCACGGGTCGGATCTGATCCGAGACCGCGGTCCTCAGTTATGCGCCGCAAGTGGTGCTTTTACCAAGCGACCTACCCAGCTTAAGGCCCTGTCCACACGTACACGGGTTTTTCTGAAAACGTCGTTTTTTCCCTCCGTTTTGGCCTCCCGTCCACACGAAAACGGCGTTTTAGGTCACTGAGAACTAAGCTTTTTGAAAGCGCCTTCAAAGGTGGAGATTTTTCAAAACTCCTCTGTCTTCGTGTGGACAAGAAAAACGGAGCTTTATGAAAACGCTGACGTCATGACGTCAACTCGCGCATCAGTTACCATGGCAATTGGTGTATTGCGCATGCGGCAATCGTTTTAGCGTTCTCCTGTGGATGGAGATATTTTTTAAAACGCCGGTCGTGTGGATAGGATTTTTTTTTTTTAACGGAGGGGGGAAAAACTACGTTTTCAGAAAAATCCGTATACGTGTGGACAGGGCCTAAGTTGGTTATGACTTTATGCACTGCTCTGACACACTGGTAAAGTTAGAAAACTACAATTTATCAACAGGAACCCTTATCACCGGCAGGTCCATAATCCTTATTGTGCTTAATATTAACTTAAACAGTTTCAGGTTAAGTATAGCTTCCTTCATGGTGTAACTGCTTTGTGTTGCATGGGATTTGGACCTCCCGGTCACAGTGCCACTTTCCTGGCATGTACTCCACCCTATAGATTACATTCCCCAGCTGTGAAGCGAAGCAAAGATAACAGTCTGAAGCCTTGGTGATGTTTGGGTAAAGGGCCCAAATCAGCAAGTCTTGTTGCTTTAGGACCTGTTATAACCACTAGTCCAAAATTAAAGACTTAAAGATCATTTCCTCTGATAGTAAGTACATATGAGAAGCACACTTAGAATATGGTAATTTAAAATGAATGAAACCAGATTTGCTTCTTCAGCACTTTCTATTACACATACTGCAAATAATGTTACGTTATTTTATTTTCCTTTGCTCTTCTAATTCCCATCACAGTTTCATGTGTTTTACAGAATATGTAAATATGGCACAGTGTCGTACTGCATTTGAATCAGGTTTGCAGTCAGGGAAGTACTGCCTAGAAGAGCTAATTGAGATTGCACATACTGTAAGAACTCTTGCTCTGACAGTGCTGGATTCTGCCAGACCACAAATGTTTTGTGGGCTGACTGTAGACTGTACCAACGAACAAGCTACAAATCATTCAACCAGCGGTATGTGGACCGGTGACAAGACACAAAATGGCATCTGCTGTGAATTTTTATTTTATTTTTAGAGAAGATTATAGGGCCTGCAGCGCAGTCTGTTTGTGGCATCGCCGAAGCATCTAAATTAAACCGAGCTTGTTTGGGGCAACAACTAAAGCCCGGGTCTTGCATAAGAACATGGCTTCACAAATATAAACCTGCCAACAATGTAATTGTGTAGTGACAGATATACAGAGTGCATGTGAGTGGGACTGTGGCCGATTTGGGGTGATTTTTGCCCGCCTCTCCCGGCAGATTACAGGGCCCCGTCTCCCCCCTCTCACCGCCGTCTGTTCTGTCTTGCAGTGCCCAGGTCGGGAGAGACGGACGACAGCCGAAGAAACGGCCCCGACTCCACGCACACCAGAGGTACCTACCGGCCACGGACCACCCACCGCATACACCCACCCCCCTCCCC